>NW_024037807.1:0-182090 GCF_016077235.1 Cyprinodon tularosa
AGCTAGTATTTTTATGAAAGTCTAAAATTTCATGATTATGGAGGGTGAATCTAAGGAGATGACGCTCTCTGCTCATGCGCTCCTTGTTATCCGAGAACCAAGTCAGAACTGAACTGCCCCGAGCCCTACCTAGTACCAGTTTAGTGCAGTTCGGTTGTGTTTAGTTGTGGCTTCCATTTACACTCAACAGTTATCTAGGTTAACAGTTTCGGACCAACCTCGGCATGGTTTCAAAAGGGTCTTGTAAATGGGGCTTTGGAAAAGCAATCAGAGATACAAGAGGCAACTGTCAACCAGCTCCACAGGCGGCCCCGTCCAGGAAACACACAGCCAGGCAGACGAGCTTCAAGCCAGCTCTCATGTTAGAGATATAAGAGAGCACATCTACAGTAGTTAGTCGCAGTCAGAGAAACAGGAATAGATTATCAGATAATGCCTCTGTTTCACTTTTTATGTCCTCTGTATCACCGAACAATGCTGCAGGGAGCAACCATTTAATTTATTCCCCTTCAAAAATTTATGATTTTGTTGATGGGGATGCTAGTTCTTTCCGTACTGCCTTAGACAGCAAAGCACCTTTAAAAAAGAAAATCGTTCAGAACAGAAAGCTGGCTCTCTCGTTTAATGCAGAGCTGCACACTTTGAAGCTAAATATTAGGACACTGGAGGGAAAATGGAGCTCTACACGCCTCCAGGAATCCTACCTAGTCTGGAAAACCAGTTTACTGCTGTATAAAAAGACCCTTTTTAAAGCAAGAGCAGCATATTGCTCCTCATTTATAGAGGAGAGTGACAATAATCCTAGATATCTTTTTGGTATAGTTGCCATACTCACCCAGAGGCATAATTCTGTTGAACTGTCCATCCCACCTGCTCCTAGGAGTACTGATGTCATTGTAATGACTCAGAACAGAGGGACTCGGTATTCAGGCAGTGGGATAACTTAAAAAGTGTTTATTCAAAACAAGCGGATCAAAGTAGCAGTGGCTAGGGTGTCTAAGACAGGAACCTCTACAAGAGAGAATCACATGTAAGTGACCACGATAATCTGACAGAGATCGATTATAAACACATGAGTCACTAACCTGGTTTGACAGTTCAGTCCATGCCTAGAGAACGAGGATGATTCCAGCAGGTCGGCTACAAGACCAGCTGGAATCATCTGTAATATTATTAATAATAATTTGTTTAACAAAAAGAAAACAAATATTCTAAAGGCAAAAGTTTTTTCTGTTAGAGTAATCTAAAGGGCAGGAAAAACCAGTTATTCAACAGTTAAATACTACTTATCTTTTCTCATAGTGCCATCTCTGTTTTCTCCTCCTCTTGTACCATCTGTTCCTCACAGAGAGAGATGTTTCAGACAGTCGTGGTGCTTGGAAAATGCTGTCAGGACCTCGGGTCAAACCTCTCCCTTCAGCACAGCCTGACAAACTTCGATAGCTCCCAGGCCTTTACGGCAGTGGTGGTTATCCTTATTAAGCACAGCTGCAAAGCTGGGATAACGACATCACCTGACACCTTAGCTTTGGATGATTTGAAAGAAACAGCCGTAAGTTCATCAGGAGAAGTCAGTGAATGAATATTTATTTATATGCACACAACAATCTTCATCCTGTTTGAGGAAGTTTGAGAATGCTTTTCTTTTGATATCTAGGCTCTGTTTGAAAACCTAGGTCGCATCCTCCAAGGACGCGGTCTACCTAGACTGGATCCTTCGAAGTCCTTGAAAATAAGGAGACCGGAAGAGTTTAGGCTGTGAATTCGACCAGGTCTACCCTTCTGCGGGTTTTACCGCCGTATGCTCTGTTGCTTAGCAACCGTAAACGTTGACACACAAAGCAGGAAAAGAATGAATACAGAAGTTTTCAAAACTGTTTATTTATTTCTTTTTTATTGTGAAGTGATCAAAGACTCACAAGAATCCAGAGTGGAATAAATGTTCCAACCACCGAGAGTAGGAACAAATAAAATCAAATGTAATGATAGAAACATTAGTCAGTTAAATAACATGCTGCTTGTTGGGAGCTGGAGAAGTTCCACCTTTCTCCAGCAGAGTCCGCCGTGGATCCTTCTGAGTGACCCTCCTGCACAGCTGCAGCCCATCAAGATCATCAGAGGATCCACTATATAAGCTGTCTTCAGACCTTGCCTCAACGCCGCAGTGTTGATCCAGTTGGTCAGTGCCTAAGCCTAGACTCTCAGTGTGTCTTTGTGACTTTGAATCCAGCCTGGATTCTAACCGTTGTCTCTATCTTCCAGGAAACCAGTGTCTCCTCTGTGAAGCTCTGGAAGAGCTAACCTGCCGAGCCGACCCTCAGAGCCAAACCCGAAGAACCACAGTGAACTTCCATGCAGCTCAGGACTAAGAGTTGGCAAACCCAAAACCAAGGTCTGCTCAGTTCTAGACGTAAGACGCTGAAGCAGCAAGCGGACTCTGCTGATCAACTCCTCTCCAGATCCAACAGTGACCCTCCCAAAGCTAACCTCAAGAACCCTCAAGGTACAATCAGTAATAATCAAGAAAGCAAGCTCCAACGTACAACGCTAACTGAACTGTCTCTCACGCAGACTCCGGTGAACCAGTATCCAGACCCGAACCAGAACCAGAATTATCAGTGTGCTTGTGTTCAAATAAACTTGTTGAACTTTTATTCCTGTGTCCGTCAGTGGTGTTCTGCATAATTGGGTCGCTCTTAGAGTACCCATCATGACAGAACACTGCGGCCAAACTCAAGGCCCAGCAGAACATCTCTATCAACTATTGGAGGAGCGGGATGCCCAAATCCACAGGCAAGTTCAAGCTCTCAGTGAGTTAAACACCCGCATAGAATTTCAAGATCATATTGTCCGAAACTTCACCAGTCGTTTGAACAATGCTAATGCTACACCAGTACCTCAACCATTTCCGGGTCCTGTTCCCCCTCCGAGGTCACTGGCGATGACGTCATCCGAGTTCCGCCCAAGTCTACCGGAAAGATTTTCTGGTAACATGAAAGATTGCAAAGGATTTTTATTTCAGTGTCGTTTGATTTTTCAGAACTCTCCAGGCAGCTTTTCCATGGATTACAAAAAGATAACCTTCATCCTTTCTCAGCTAACAGGAAGAGCCTTGGAGTGGGCTCAGGCAAGATTTGCCACCGACGATAGCCTTAATTGCTATTACTCTGATTTCATCTCCGAATTTACTCAAGTTTTCAATCAAGAAACTGATCAAAGTATTGACTCTCGAGCTCTTTTCAATTTAAAACAGGGAAATTCTTCTGTGGCAGAATTTTCCATCAACTTCCGGGTTAAAGCGGCAGCTTCCGGATGGAACCAAAGCGCTCTGAAGGGAGCCTATTTCATGGCTTTAAATGAGCACATTAAGGATGAGCTCGCAACCCTCGACGAACCAGCTACTCTCGAAGAATTAATTCGTCTTACGATCAGATTGGATAATAGAGTCCGTGCCAGAAACAGTTCTAAGAAGCAGGGGACACTTTCCTCTGCCTCACATAACGTGACTGTTTGTTCTTCCCCCACAGAGCAGCTGCCAATACAGAGACCTAAGGCCCAGTCTCTCCCTCTGCCTTTTCAGGCCTCTCATTCGGGTGAAAGAGATGTCGAACCCATGCAGGTGGGACACACCAGGCTCACCCCTGAGGAGAGACAAAGACGTTTTCTAAGCAAATTATGCATTTACTGCGGTGAGAGTGGACACTTCATCGCTTCCTGCCCGGCTAAATCAAAAGCCTGGGCCCGCCAGAGGATCTGAGGAGTCTGGCGGGCCAAATTAACACTAAGAAATCTCCTCGACTGTTGCTTCCTGCCACGTTGTTTTGTGCTAACCAAAGCCTCTCCTTTTCTGCATTCATCGATTCAGGCTGTGAACGGAACTTAATCGATTCGAACCTCGTCCAACAACTCCAAATAGAAACCATTCCTCTGACTCAACCTCTTAGTGTTTCTGCCATTGACGGGAAGAGACTTCACCAAGTTACCCATCAAACTCAACCTCTCGACCTACTTCTGTCAGGTAACCACCGAGAGACAATAACATTTTGTGTTTTCCCTTCTGCATGCTCTCCCCTGGTGCTTGGTTTCGAATGGTTGGAGAAGCATAATCCTCACATAAATTGGACTGATCGTCACCTGGAATCATGGTCTACTACATGCCATGAAACATGCCTCCGTTCGGCTGCCCCCTTGGTGGGGTCTCCTAGAGGTGGGGGGGAGATGGACTCTCCTGACCTTTCTTCCGTTCCTTCCGAGTACCATGACCTAGCTCCTGTCTTCAGTAAGGTCAGTGCGACGTCCCTACCTCCACACAGACCATATGACTGCGCCATTGAACTATTACTTGGAGCACCACTACCTAGCAGCAGGTTGTACAACATTTCCAAGCCTCAAAGAGAGACCATGGAGAAGTACATAAATGAATCCTTAGCTGCAGGAATTATCCGCCCATCCTCCTCTCCTTTGGGCGCCGGGTTCTTCTTTGTTGGAAAGAAAGACGGCTCCCTGAGACCATGTATTGATTACCGAGGTTTGAACCAAATCACAATAAAGAATAAATACCCACTTCCTCTACTCGCCTCAGCATTCGAACCTGTACAAGGGGCTACAGTTTTCACTAAACTGGACTTAAGGAATGCATATCATCTTCTTAGGATCCGAGATGGAGATGAATGGAAAACAGCCTTCAAAACTCCCTTGGGCCAATTTGAATATTTGGTGATGCCTTTTGGTCTAACTAACGCTCCAGCCTGCTTCCAAGCCCTCGTGAACGATGTCCTCAGAGACTTTTTGAATGTGTTTGTTTTCGTCTATATTGACGACATACTCATTTACTCTAAGAACCTTTCTGAACATAAGAGACATGTCCGCCTTGTTTTACAGAGACTCCTGGAGAACAAGCTGTTCGTTAAAGCCGAGAAGTGCGAATTTCATCAGTCTTCAGTCACCTTTTTGGGGTTTGTGCTCGAGGGCGGCCAGGTAAAACCATCTGAAGACAAGATAAAAGCCGTATTAGAATGGCCAGTTCCAGAGAACCGCAAACAGCTACAGAGATTCTTGGGCTTTGCAAACTTTTATCGTCGGTCATCAGGAACTATAGCCAGACCGCCCTTCCATTAACTTCTCTGACCTCTGTCAAACGCACTTTTCAGTGGACTCCTGAGGCACAATCTGCATTTGATAAGTTGAAATCTTTATTTTCCAGAGCACCAGTGTTAATGCAGCCTGACCCTGCTAAACAGTTTATCCTCGAGGTGGACGCTTCTGATTCTGGAGTTGGAGCGGTCCTATCCCAAAGACTAAACACGGATCAAAAGATCCATCCATGTGCCTTCTTCTCCCGTAGACTTTCTTCCGCAGAGCAGAACTACGATGTGGTAGACCGTGAGCTGTTGGCCATCAAATTGGCACTGGAGGAATGGAGACATTGGCTGGAGGGAGCTGAGCACCCGGTTCTTGTATGGACTGATCACAAGAACCTGGCTTACATCCAGTCAACCAAGCAAGCCAATCCCCGTCAATCCAGGTGGTCAATCTTTTTCTCACGGTTTAATCTCATCATTTCCTACAGACCCGGATCCAAGAATGTCAAACCCGATTCTCTCTCTCGTCTTTACTCCGTCGATCATCCCGAGACACCTGAACCGGTCCTTCCGGCTTTCTGCACTGTTGGAGTGGTTAACTGGGAAATCACTGACCTAATCAACTCCGCCCTGGCTATGGAACCCGACCCAGGTAACGATCCCACTAACCGAACCTATGTGCCATCTTCTGTCAGGTCCCGCATCATCCAATGGATGCATGCTGCCAAGTTTTCTGCTCATCCGGGAGTCAGTAGAACCGTCGCCTTTATCTCAAGACGCTTCTGGTGGCCAACCCTCCATAAAGATTTCAAGGAGTATGTGTTGGCTTGCTCCACATGTGCCCGTAATAAAGCCTCACATCAACCTCCTTCAGGCCTGCTACAGCCACTTCCGGTTCCCTCGCGTCCTTGGTCCCATATTGCGATTGACTTTGTCACCGGCCTCCCTGTTTCTCGAGGTATGTCCACTATTCTCACCATTGTTAACCGTTTTTCGAAGGCCTGCCATGTCATCCCCCTTAGGAAACTTCCCACGGCCTTCCAGACAGCCCAGCTCCTCGTCAAGCACGTCTTCCGGTTACACAGCATCCCCCAGGAGATCCTCTCGGACCGGGGACCTCAGTTCATATCCCAGGTTTGGAAGGCATTCTGTTCTGCACTTGGCTGTAAACCCTCTCTGACATCAGGTTACCATCCCCAATCTAACGGACAAACAGAGAGGATGAACCAGCAGCTAGAATCTACCCTTCGTTGCCTCACATCCAACAATCCCGTCGACTGGAGCCAATATCTCACATGGATCGAATACGCACACAACTCCCTCAAATCTGCTTCCACTGGACAATCTCCCTTTCAGGTCAGTCTCGGTTATCTACCTCCACTTTTTCCTGCAGACGAGAGAGAGATTTCGGTCCAGTCAGTTAATCATCACATCAGGTGTTGTCAGAAGATCTGGAGAGAAACCATCACTACCCTCAACCGATCTTCTGAGACCAACAAACGCTTCGCTGATTCCAGGAGACGTCCCGCCCCCGAGTACTCTGAAGGTCAAGAGGTATGGCTGTCCACTCGAGACATTCCCCTCAAGGGAATGTCTCGAAAACTCTCGCCCAGATTTATAGGTCCCTACAAGATCTCCCGAGTCATCAATCCGTCTGCCATCCGTCTCCAACTGCCTCAGTCCCTCCGGATTCACCCAACCTTCCACGTATCCCAAATTAAACCTGTCATCTCGAGTTCTCTGTGCCCGCCTTCCGACTCCCCACCACCCGCCCTGGAGGTCGATGGTCATCCCGCCTTCACCGTTCGACGCATCGTGGACTCCCGTCGACGAGGTCGCGGCTGGCAGTACCTCGTCGACTGGGAGGGCTACGGACCGGAGGATCGCCAGTGGGTTCCGGGCTCGTACATCCTCGACCCTGCCCTAATCGAAGAGTACGAGCGTTCCTGCCCTTCGACCTCTTCCGGACCGCCAAGGGGCGGTCGTTGAGGGGGGGGGTACTGTTGGGAGCTGGGGAAGTTCCACCTTTCTCCAGCAGAGTCCGCCGTGGATCCTTCTGAGTGACCCTCCTGCACAGCTGCAGCCCATCAAGATCATCAGAGGATCCACTATATAAGCTGTCTTCAGACCTTGCCTCAACGCCACAGTGTTGATCCAGTTGGTTAGCGCCTAAGCCTAGACTCTCAGTGTGTCTTTGTGACTTTGAATCCAGCCTGGATTCTAACCGTTGTCTCTATCTTCCAGGAAACCAGTGTCTCCTCTGTGAAGCTCTGGAAGAGCTAACCTGCCGACCCTCAGAGCCAAACCCGAAGAACCACAGTGAACTTCCATGCAGCTCAGGACTTAGAGTTGGAAAACCCAAAACCAAGGTCTGCTCAGTTCTAGACGTAAGACACTGAAGCAGCAAGCGGACTCTGCTGATCAACTCCTCTCCAGATCCAACAGTGACCCTCCCAAAGCTAACCTCAAGAACCCTCAAGGTACAATCAGTAATAATCAAGAAAGCAAGCTCCAACGTACAACGCTAACTGAACTGTCTCTCACGCAGACTCCGGTGAACCAGTATCCAGGCCCGAACCAGAACCAGAATTATCAGTGTGCTTGTGTTCAAATAAACTTGTTGAACTTTTATTCCTGTGTCTGTCAGTGGTGTTCTGCATAATTGGGTCGCTCTTAGAGTACCCATCATGACACTGCTGTCATTTTGCACATCTCTGATGATGCTGCTATTTTCGAATATCCATTACTGTAAAAATGTCCATAGCTGCATATTGGTTATTTATTCCGCAGTTTTATATTGTTAAAACACTTTACAGTATATTATTGTTTATATTTTAACTCTTCCCTATTATGTTATTCTTATACATTTTTCTAAGGTCCACATTTGTGTGACCATTTTCAATAATCTTTCTGCTGCTGTAAATTTGCCCATTGTGGGACTATAAAGAGATTTTCTATTCTAATCTATAAAAGGGGTAGAAAGATATAAGTAAATCTAAACAATGTATTTATAAAAAATATATCTGCAAAATCTCTAATATTCAACAACAAAAAATACGTAGTTAAGCATATTCTGCAAAACAGCAATGAAAAGATTAAAATCCTATCAGATTTATAGTCCCCACACTGCAGATATATTAGAATCTGTCCTTAAATTCCAGCCAAACCCATTTACACAGTAACAGATAAAAACCTTTAGATACACCAAACATTACCGCCACATATCTGACTCTATAACCATTAAAAGTACTATTTTCATTCATTTCAGACGGAACTATTAAATGACTTGTATTATATTAAACTGAACTTCCAATTTTCACCAATGTTCGGCGCCAAGTAACCTTTCCTCTGATCACAGATTGCTTGGTCTCGCAATGAATCCTGGGATATCCAAGAATACCGAGGATACATCAGACCCGTCCTTCAAATCGGGCAAAAAGAAGGACGCATTTTAAGGCCGCATAACAAGGACTCTTGGAATCCGACCAGACCTCGGCGCCGCGCTATGACGTAATCGGCCTTCAAATCCGGTCTTCTAAGGACGCGTCCTAGGTTTTCGAACAGAGCCCTAGTTTGTTACGCTTTGAGTTTCAGGGATGCCCTAAAAAATTCAAACTTGAAATTCAGCGTCAATCCAGCCGATTTATAGGGTGAATTCACAACACATGCCATCTCAAGATCTTTACAGAGACAATTAAATCAAACTTAAGAAATAAAAAATGTGTAAAAAACATCAAGAGCAGTGAATAGTTGATAAAGGCATTGTATGCCACGCAGGTTATAACGTGTGAGGCACATGAAGTCATGGTAATGGACATCCTGAAGGTATACAGGAATGATACTTTTTTTTTTATCTACTTGTCTTCCCTGTTCTGATGGATCTGATATATCTGATTATTTTTTATTACAATAAAATGTTTCTGAGGTAACTTCTAAATAAAAGATATCTGGGTCATTGATTAACTTTTCTTGCTAAAACACATTTGATCTTCCCACAAATGTGAACCTTTGACTCTCTGGACCTTAAGGAATGAAGTAGAGTGAAAGCTAAGGTCATTAGCCTCTTAAACACTGAGTGACACACTGTAGAGCTAGCATCAAATAACGGGAATTGAAAGACGGTTATTTTTTGAAACACTTTTGAGAACACACAGGTGCTTTTTCTTTTTTTCTAATACTTTCAATATCAATGGACAGTCCCCACATAGATAGCAAAAGGTGATTTTATGTGTGTGTGTATAAACTAGCATCCTTAAAGGAAACCTGAAGCTGGGGTAAATTTCAAAACAGCCATGAACAGTTTTACCAAATCAACAAGTCTATCATAGTCTCTTCCTTCACATCTAGTTGCCTTTATGGCGTCATTATAGCATCAATTCTTCCAAATGCATTCCAGTGTAACGATTAATCCTAATCACTAGGGAGAGAACTCATTAAAGTAACAGGACTCAAAAACCTTAAAAAAAGTAAAAAAATCCTTTAAGCCTGAGGAAGGGTTGCTGCAATGTGTTTTTCTCTGTGTGAAGACTTTATTCCAGAGCTGAAATGGGCTGGGAAAATGTTGGATATTGCAGCTCAATGTCCAAACAGTATGTGGAAGCTCTCATCTTTAGTCAATGAATGGCTGAGGTCTTACAGGAGTGCTCCTCCACCGTTCGCCTTAAACCAAGATTTAAAAAAAGATAATCATCAGTTTAACTTTAACAGTCAAAGGCAGCTCTAAACAAATTCATTTTTTAACTTTAACTTCAAAGAACTCAGGCTTTCAGCTCTTTTACAGTCTTCTGGGAGTTTGTTCCACATCAGTGGAGCATAGGAACAAAATTATACTTCTCCATGTTTGGTTCTGGGTGGAGAGAGTTGGCTGGAACTAGAACACCTGAGTGTTCTGGGAACACAACCACTTTAAAACATAGCGCCTTCTGCTGCACTTTTTTTACTGAGCACTTGTCAGTTTCACACATCTTTATTTCTGGTAGTAAGGAGTAGCTAGCCTAGGCTAGCGCTTGCTTAGCATTGCTATGGCTTCTCTCTCTCCCTTCTTTGACTCTTTTCCAACTCTTCCTTCTTCCTCTCCTCTCTCCTGCTCTCTGTGTCAGATGTTCAGTTATTCCTCTGCCTCCTTTAGTGATAATGGGAAGTGTAATAAGTGTAGTATTTTTGCAGCTTTGGAGGCAAGGGTGTAAGAGTTGGAATCTAGGCTTCAGGCTGTTGAACATCCAGGAGTTAAAGTAGGTCCCCCACGTAGATGTCCTCCAGCAGTGCCTGAGCAGCCAGGCGATTGGGTAACTGTATGCAGAAAGCATAGTCGTGGATCTCTGCCTACTGGTCACCACCAACCCGTTCACGTTTCTAACCGGTTTTCCCCACTCAGTGACACACAGTGTCACTGAGTGTCGTGTCTAGCCCACGACCAAAATCTAATAAATTAGCAAATTTTCCCAAAGGAGTAAATCATGACAATCTAATTAAAATTAAAATAACTCCAATTGGGGAAAAAGTTAAAACGATTAAATGTGGTCTGTTTAACATAAGCTCTCTTTCTTCTGCTAGTCTGCTAGTTAATGACTTGATTTGTGATAATCACATTGACTTGGGTTGCCTTACAGAAACCTCGCTGCAGCAAGAGGATTATGTGAGCATAAATGAGGCAACTGCTTCAAGCTATTTAATTTTTCACATACCCAGAAGTTCTGGGCAAGAAGGAGGAGTAGCAACAATTTTTCAGGCTCACTTACTGATTACTCCCAAGGCAGTTAATACTTACAACTCTTTTGAACATTTAACCCTTAATTTCCCTGATCCAAATTTCAAAGCAAGAAAACATCTTCTTTTTGTAACTTTATATCGTCCACCAGGTCCTTACTCTGAATTTTTAGATGAGTTTTCAGAGTTCATTTCTGATTTGGTATTAAATACTAACAAGGTTATCATAGTGGGAGATTTTAACATCCATGCTGACATTGGAGGCGATAGCTTAAGATCAGCCTTTAATGTTATCTTAGACACTATTGGCTTTGTTCAAAATGTGAATAGTCCCACACATTCTCATCGTCATACGTTGGATCTTGCGCTGACATATGGCATATGGAATGTGAAGAAATAACAGTAATTCCTCACAACCCTTTGCTCGCTGACCACTTTCTAATAACCTTCAGGATTACTTTAACAGAGTTCTCCTCCCCCAAAAGAAGGTTCAATTTAAGTAGATCATTATCAGATAGTGCAGTTATACATTTTAAAGAATCTGCTTCACTTTCTCTCTCCTCTGTTTCGCTGAGCAGTGCTGCAGAGTGCAAAAGCTTAGTTTATTCCCCTTTACATGTTGATGATTTTTTTTGATGGAGTTGCTAGTTCTCTGTGTACTGCTTTAGACAATGCAGCTCCTTTGAAAATGAAAACTGTTAAAAATAGAAAGCTTGCTCCCTGGTTTTATGCAGAGTTGCGCACTTTAAAGAAAAATACTAGGAATCTGGAGAGAAAATATCGCTCAACAGGCCTATGGGAATCCTACCTAGTCTGGAAAAATAGTTTACTGCTGTATAAGAGGACCCTTTTAAAGCAAGAGCAGCATACTTCTCGTCATTAATAGAGGAGAATAAGAATAATCCTAGATTTCTTTTTAATACAGTCGCCAAACTCACCCAGGGCCAGCTTAGTTGAACCGTCCATTCTTCTGCTCCTAGAAGTAATGATTTTATGGTATTCTTTATAAATAACATTGAAATATTAAAAATATGATAATTAGCACTCCTCTATCCGCGATTGGTTTGTCTCTGGAGGGTGGGGCAGCATCTGAGGTAGTCATGGAATCTGAACCGGGTTTAGACTGCTTTGATCCAGTTGAACTTTCAGAGTTAGCAAAATATTGTCTTCATCTAAGCCTTCAACTTGTATGTTAGATCCAGTTCCAACCAGGTTATTTAAGGAGGTAATCCTTTTGATCTTCTCATCCATTTTAGATGTGATTAATCTATCTCTGTTACAGGGATATGTAACAAAGGCTTAAGGTTGCTGTAATTAAACCTCTGCTTAAGAAAGCGTCTTTTGACCCAGATGACTTGGTTAATTATAGACCTATATCCAATCTTCCTTTCTTATCTAAAATTCTTGAGAAAGTAGTTGCCAAACTATGTGCGATCACTTACACCATAATGAACTTTTTAAAGAGTTTCGGTCTGGCTTTAGAGCTCATCATAGAACTGAAACAGCTCTGGTGAAAGTCACTAATGATATTCTCATGGCCTCAGATAATGGACTTGTATCTGTGCTCGTCCTGTTGGATCTCAGTGCTTTATTTGATACAGTTGACCATAATATTATAATAACACTAGACTGGTATAAATATTATCTATCTCTAGAATTTAGTTTGTTCACGTTAATGACAAATCTTCCATATGCTCAAAGGTTACCTGTGGAGTACCACAGGGATCAGTTCTAGGACCAATTCTCTTTACTTTATATATGCTCCCAATCGTAGAATTATTAAACAGCAAGGAATTAATTTTCACTGTTATGCTGATGATACTCAGCTATATCTGTCTATAAATCCAGATGAAGCTAACCCATTACATAGATTATAGGCATGTCTTGAAGACATAAAAACCTGAATGACTCTTAACTTTCTCCTCCTGAATGCAGACAAAACAGAAGTTATAGTCTTTGTACCAGAGTCTTTGACAAATAAGCTGATTAGTCAGTCACTTAATTTGGATGGGGTTAAACTGATTACAGAAAATAAAGTAAAAAATCTTGGTGTTGTTTTTGATCAGGACCTCGATCAGAATCATTTAAATCCCATATCAAAAAGGTTTCTAGAATTTCCTTCTTTCATCAGAGGAATATTGCAAAAATTAGAAATCTCCTGTCCAGGATTGATGCTAAGAAACTAGTCCATGCATTAGTTACTTCAAGGCTGGACTATTGGAATTCTTTACTATCAGGAAGTCCACAAACTGTAGTTAAAAGCCTTCAGCTGATCCAAATTGCTGCAGGTAGAGTTCTGATGAAAATGAAAAAGAGAGATCATATCTTTTCTATCCTGGCTTCTCTTCATTGGCTTCCTGTTAAATCCAGAATAAAATTTAAAATCCTCCTTCTCACATATAAAGCCTTAAATGGCCAAGCTCCATCTGATATCAGAGATCTGATTGTTCCTTATGTTCCTAACAGAGCACTTCACTCTCAATCTGCAGGTTTACTAGTGGTTCCTAGAATTTCTAAAAGTAGAATGGGAGGCAGATCTTTTAGTTATCAGGATCCTCTCCTGTGGAACCAACTACCAGTTTTAGTCCGTGAGGCAGACACCCTGTCTACTTTCAAGGGTTGGCTTAAAACTTTCCTTTTTGATAAAGCTTAGAGTGACTCAGGTTATCCTGAGCTATCTCTGTAGTTATGCTGCTATAGGCTTAGACTGCTGGAGGACCCTCATTTCATCATTTTGCTTCATTCTGCCTCTATTCTCCCAATCTGCAGAATCTGTTAGTTTAATCTCTAACGTTCTGCTCTCTCTGCTTTTTCTCATAGTAGCTTTGTGTTACGTTCAAAATTGTAGGCTAATGATAAAAAGAAACTGAGTCCACACAGAATAGGGTTTTTTGGCTCCTGCAAGAGGAGAGAGTCACGTTCAGCTACATCTGCTGAACGTGACTCAGTTCAGTTCAGTTAGCGTTGGATCAGTTGAGTTTGATTTTGAGAGTTTCTGGTTTGTACCTTGAGAAGTCTGGTTAAAGCCTTGAGAGAGGAACTGTTGGGTCCAGAGATTGTTTTGTTCAGCAGAGTCCGATAACTGCTTCAGCGTCTTACTTCTAGCGAGAGGGCAGACCTTGGTTTTGAGTTTCCAGCTCTTAGTCCAGAGCTGCATGGGAATCCAGAGAAGAGTCTTCAGGTTTGGCTCAGAGGGCAGGCTCTGCAGGTTAAGCTCTTCCAGAGCTTCACAGGAGAAAAACAGGATTCCTGAAAGCAGAGACAAAGAGTTAGAATCCAATCTGGATTCAAAGGCAACAAAGGTTCTCAGAAAATGCTAGGCTTAGGTGCTAACCAAACTGGATTAAACACGGATTAAACTCAGTGTGGTGGAAGGGACGTAGCACTGACCTTACTGAAGACAGGAGCCAAATCATGGTACTCGGAAGGGACAGAAGTAAGATCAGGAGAGTCCATCTCCCCCCCACCTCTAGGAGACCCCACAGCGGGAGCTGCCGAACGGAGGCATGTTTCATGACATAAAGTTGACCAGGATTCCACATGACAATCAGTCCAGTTAATATGGGGATTATGTTTTTCCAGCCATTCAAAACCAAGCACCAGAGGGGAACATGCGGAAGGAAAAACAAAAAATGTTAAGGTTTCTCGATGATTACCTGAGATTAGCAGCTCGAGAGGTTGGGTTTGATGGCTGACCTGGTGGAGCTTCTTCCCATCAATAGCAGAGACACAAAGAGGCTGGGTTAGAGGAACGGTTTCTATTTGAAGCTGCTGGACAAGATTGGAGTCAATTAAATTTCTTTCACAGCCTGAATCAATGAAAGCAGAAAAAGAGAGGTTTTGATCTGAGAAAAATAAAGTGGCAGGAAGCATCAGACGAGGAGATTTTTCAGAGTTAACATGGCCCGCCAGACTCCTCAGAACCTCTGACGGGCCCCGGCTTTTGATTTAGCTGGGCATGAGGCGATGAAGTGACCACTCTCACCACAGTAGATGCACAGTTTGCTCAAAAAACGTCTTTGTCTTTCCTCTGGAGTCAGCCTAGTATGTCCAACCTGCATGGGTTCTAATTCCGTCTCTCCAGTATGAGAGGCCTGAACAGGCAAAGGGAGAGACTGGATCTTAGGTCTCGGTTTGGACAAATGTTCTGTGGGAGCAGAAAAAACAGTCACATTATTTGAAGCAGGGGCAGAGGCAAAGGTACCCAGATTCCTAGACTTGGAGCTGTTTCTAGCTCGGAGCCTGTTATCCAGCTTAATTGTCAGGCGGATTAATTCTTTGAGTGTTGCAGGTTCGTCGAGGGTTGCTAGTTCATCCTTGATGCTTTCGTTCAAAGCCATAAATTATGCGCCCTTTAAAGCGCTTTGAATCCATCCAGAAGCTGCAGCTTTGACCCGGAAGTTAATGGAGAACTCCGCTACTGAAGAATTTCCCTGTTTAAGGTTAAAAAGAGCACGAGAGTCAATGGTTTGATCAGTTTCTTGGTTGAATACTTGAGAAAATTCAGAGACAAAATCTGTATATTGACAATTGAGGCTTTCTTCGGAGGCAAACCTTGCCTGAGCCCATTCCAGGGCTCTTCCTGTTGTTGTGATTCTATAGTTAAATTCTATTCCCAGCCCGCTGGGAATTTATGTTTCTGATACTTTAAGATGTTTATTGCCCTCCCCTGTAGGGGTGGTAAAAGATCTTATTTAATCAGATATTATTTCAGCTGTTATATACTGTTTATGACATACAGTCCTACTAACTGTGTGTTGGAACAATAGATGAAAGAGTGATTCGAGCACTAATCATGGTCAAACAGTTATTTCTGCACATACATGGAATAAATTCACCACAACTTCTATTCAAAATATAAGAGTTTATTAACAAAAATCATTCAGCTCCAAGTCAAACATATTTCAGTTTAGCACTCTCAACTAAGACTAGTAAAACTCAACTAAACTAAACTAACTACTATGTACAAAGAGGAAGGGGAAAACGGTTGAAAACCATATTGCAGTTAAAGATGGATCTTGTGTTTAGAACCAAAGTTTATCTGGAAGAATTTGGGATATAATCAAATTAGCTTTTCACTAATTTTTAAGAAATTGGAATGTTTTCAGACCAATTCACAATGCAAATCCATGAGGTGAATAAAACATTATTTGGCCAAATAATGTTTTATTAAATGATTTGCTTAATCAAGAACCAAAAACCTTTAGTTAAATGATTCTTTACCCTCTTTGAAATAGCTAGCAGCGAATAGACATCAGGATTCCACTAAATGACTCTTGGTCAGACTTGGTAATGGAAATGTAATGAGCATTTGAGGAACACATAAACACTAATGTTATTTCCTTAGTGAATAAAGCTTGTCTAAGCTTTAGCAACAGCTCAACATATATTCCAGTAGCATAGCGTAGCATGCAGTCCATTCTTTAGCATCAATTAGCGTTGTCTTTACTCAGCAGTAAACACACGATATGATTAGCATCATCAAAAGACATATTGCTTTTCCTGTCCCTAATCATGCCAGACCTGCAAACCTTTTTCCATGTCCGTTTGGAAAGCTTGAGTTTCATCCAGTTTTGCAGCTCTGCAGTCAGGGGTTCATTGTCTCAGTCTCACAGCAGGGGTCCCCTCAGTCTCACACCAGGGCATGGTCTTCATCCAGTTTGGCTCTGTAAGTTCTGAAACTCAAGAGAAATGTGTTGCAAAAGTTCTGTTTGCAGCAGTTAGGTTCTGAAGAGTTCTGACTCATCCTTGATGGTTCTGGGGATCTGGTTTCCCTGGGGCCTGCATCTCCACTGTGGGCCACAGTGGGCCCCAGCTTTGAGCGCAGGAGCAGAAGCAGGCTGGATCAGACGAGGGAGAAAAAGTGAAGAGAGGCAAAAGAGAGTGAATCCTGTGTGGTCTGTGGTTTTGTTCTGCCCTCACAGAGGGGGGGTGGTGGTTGGTCACACCTCTGTGACTTCTATGTGGCTGCTTTGGCTGAAAAAGGGGGGGCTGCTGAAGTCCCCCAGCTGTTATTCACCAAAGCTGCGTTTTCTTCTCTGGTCATCCTATCAGGATGAAATATGGACACTGGTTCCCACTGTCCAAAAAGTATGATCATGGCATATGGCATAACACTGTCAATTGGGACAGAATAAACGTTATCTTCTTGTAATCAGTGGGAAAACTGCCTGGAGAGTTTTGAAATATTAAACGGCATTGAAACAAAAATCCTTTGCAGTCCTTCATATTACCAGAAAACTTCTCAGGTAGACTTGGGCGGAACTCAGATGATGACGTCAAAGCCGGTGACCTCGGAGGCGGAACTGGACCCGGAAATGGTTGCGCTGCCGACGTGGCATTAGCACTGCACATGTAGTTAGCATAACTCTGAAGCATATGATTATGAGAATCGACCACACGATATAACTCACGGAGGGTTTGAGTTTGTCCCTGGATTTGAGTATCTTGCTCCTCCAATCGACGGCGGAGGTGATCTGCTGGGCCTTGTGTTTGGCCGCAGTGTTCTGTCATGATGGGTTACTGAAAGGCCGAAGATGCAGAACATCACGGAGCCTGAAGAGAAGTTTAACAAGTTTATTGTTCACAAAGCACATGGAAATAACACTGGTACTGGTTCAGGCCTGCAGGCTGGTTCACTGGAGTCTGTGTAGGAGACAGTTCAGTTAGCGTTGGATCAGTTGAGTTTGATTTTGAGAGTTTCTGGTTTTTACCTTGAGAAGTCCGGTTAAAGCCTTGAGAGAGGAACTGTTGGGTCCAGAGATTGTTTTGTTCAGCAGAGTCCGATAACTGCTTCAGCGTCTTACTTCTAGCGAGAGGGCAGACCTTGGTTTTGAGTTTCCAGCTCTTAGTCCAGAGCTGCATGGGAATCAGGAGTAGAGTCTTCAGGTTTGGCTCAGAGGGCAGGCTCGGCAGGTTAAGCTCTTCCAGAGCTTCACAGGAGAAAAACAGGATTCCTGAAAGCAGAGACAAAGAGTTAGAATTCAATCTGGATTCAAAGGCAACAAAGGTTCTCATAAGATGCTAGGCTTAGGTGCTAACCAAACTGGATTAAACACTGCAGCGTCGAGGCAAGGTCTGAAGGCAGCTTATATACTGTGAATCCTCTGATGATGAGATGCGCCTCAGGTATGTCGAAGGCTCAGCTCAGGAGGATCCATGGCGGACTCTGCTGGAGGAAGATTGAACTTCTCCAGCTCCCAACAGCAGAAGCCTTTTATTAGCAGATCATAACACATGGGTTGGGTTATAGAACAGTGTTCTTCTGACAAGGCAATTGATTGGGTCATAGGACAAAATGCTCCTCTTGATTGAATCACAGCAGGATGCAACCATGTGACATTGCCTCATGACCTAATGATTGAATCACAGGATAGCAGGATGCAGGTCACAAAAGTCTACAACCCTCTTGATTGAATCAGAGCACACAAATGTAGCATAATTTTATAATCATAACTCTAACATTTCCCCCCTGTTAAACATAAAAAACATCAGCATCTTTCAGTTCATATTGTATTTATAGAAGTAGGAATAGGAGTATAAACATAACAGTCTGTTTTGTTCAAATCTTCAGCAACACGCTTGGAATGCTGCCACCACATTTTGGCACTGTAGGATGACTTGCTGTGGATCCATCAAAGACCATTCTGTTCCTCCTTTGTTTCAGACAGTCAGTTTGAAGTCCCTAGTAACACCAGTCCAACGGTCATCACCTGGCAGCAAAACCCCTTTGGTTTTTCATATCTTCGCCAGTCCGTCCAAGGAAACACCCACTAACCGGACTCTAAAAGACTGGGTTAGGTTGGTTTCTTCACCAACATTGAGACGAGTGGTTCTAAAAAACCAAACCCCTTTGAAGCTGGACTTCACCACAGATCCGTACCTTAGTTATGGGGTTCCTGTGAAGGTAACTGGGCTTCTCGCTGCGGAAAGTTTTTAATTAGCTTACAGTGACTCTGGTGAATCCAAGTGTCTCTTTCCTGGATTTTCACGGCGTTGGGGGTTGTTACTTGCACCCCCACCGAGGTGGGTCCTTCCCACCTCGGAGCTTTCCAAGTTTTCCTTTTGATGATCTTTAATCAGCACTCGGTCTCCAGGCTTCAGGCCTTCCTGTGGGGAAACAAAAGGAGCACTGGGCAGATTACATGTTTTCCGAACAGTTTTGTCACTGAAAAGCTTCAGCATCCACTTAGTTAGCGGGTCAATGTCATCTTGTTCTTTTTCTGACCATGGCTGTCCTTCCCATAGAGGTAGAACAAAAGGTCTCCCATTCACTATTTCAAAAGGGGTCAAACCATCAGATGTTGGAATAATCCTCATGAGTAATTTTACGAAGTGCAAACACTCTGGCCATGGTTTTTCTATTTCTGCCCCATTTAATTTGTAAGTATCAATGAGGTTTTTAACATCCTCTGACCATTTAACTGGGTTCTGTCTGGCTGGAGTTAAACCTTGACAGGCAGTCTGCATCTCTGCATCTGTCCATGGCCTATACACAAGAATAGTGGGTCTATGATCTAGTGGGTCAATATCTTGGGGTCCCGTGCGTTGACCTCAACGAGGGTTGGCCACCTCTAACATTGGAAAAGCACATCCCCACCCCCAGGATCTTGGTTCTGTTCTTGTTTTTTACAAGCCTCTATTTGATAATCATTATTGTAATACTTTGAATTCAGCTTGACATCCCTTTTTGATTTTCTTAATTCATGCTCACAAGGGTCAGGGGCACTGAGTTCCATACCATCCATAGAGGACGATATGGAGGGGGGCTTGCTCCTGCTCCTCCAATATAATTATACGATGGTGGGGCTACTGGAGGAGGAACAGTGGCATGGCTGTGTTCATATTCACTGTGATGGGGTTCATGTCCACCTTCCTGTACAGCTGATGCCACTGCTTGAACCCCATCACCCCCTTGAATTTGATTAGGGTCAGGATATTCAGGAAGCATTCGGGATACAGCAGTTTCTTCATCAGCTTTAAGTTTTACAGCAGCAATTGTAGCTTTCTTTCTATCCTTCTTCTGTTGTATTTGGCTTTCCCTATTTTTTGCTTGCATAATCCACTTATTTAACTCTTCTAATTCTTTTCTGTATTTAGCTTGTTTTCTTTTTGATTTATACACCAACTTCATCTCCACCTTCTGCTGAATCTTCGTCAGCGGCTCAATTCTCAACTTTCCATCCCAGTCCTCCTTCTCAATCCACTTTCTGGCAAACTCTGGGTCACCACCACAACACGCCACCATCCATCTAACATCACCTGGCATTTCCTTCTTACTACTACCTTGTCCCATTTTTAAAGAATTTAGTCCAGTACAAACACCTAGGGTATTCTACGCACTGGATGTTTATTCAGCAGGACAGCACCCAAACACTGTTGTGGTAATTTCTGCTTCTACCTTTTCAGGTGAGAAATTCTTGCCTCTGCATCCACAAGAGTTATACTGTATTGATTCCTGCTGTTTTAGTATGAAACAACAGAACTTTGATTGTTTCCTAACACACTTTCACACAGTCACACACACCTATTCTAAGGCCTAATATTTATTTTTCTATTTTAACCAACATAGACAAAAAACATTTATCGTGTACACTTTGGAGTCTCCAGCTCCAGGCCCTCGCACGCACCGCATATCCAGATCCCAGATCTGTCAACAAAACTTGGTTTTGTCAAATATTCCTGCTGCAGCTGCAAACCTTACTATCTCGAGAACAACACAGAGTCCCAGACTCAAATGCACAGAATACCCAGATCCCAGATCTATCAACAAAACTTGGTTTCGTCAAATATTCTTGCGACTACAACTGGTTACAGTTTTCACATGGTCCCAGACCAAGTTTTGATCAAAAGATTTAGGCCTACCCTTTCTGTGCAGATCAGTCCTCAGCTTGAGTCATCACCAGGATGTCCAGGGCAGGGCTGGACCAACCTATTGGCTCCGTCCGGCAAAGGGTGGACGGCTGTCAACAGTTTTTTGGCCTTGGTCCCGCACGGTCCTGGACAATTGGATCTTGACTCCCGTAGTTTCGGCACCAAAAATGTTACGTTCAAAATTGTAGGTTCATGATAAAAAGAAACTGAGTCCAGACAGAATAGGTTTTTTTGGCTCCTGCAAGAGGAGAGAGTCACGTTCAGCTACATCTGCCCTCTCCCGGTCTCCGCAGCAGAAGCCTTTTATTAGCAGATCATTACACATGGGTTGGGTTACAGAACAGTGTTCTTCTGACAAGGCAATTGATCTGGTCATAGGACAAAATGCTCTTCTTGATTGAATCATAGCTGTTGGGAGCTGGAGAAATACCAACTTTCTCCAGCAGAGTCCGCCCTGGATCCTCTCAGCTGAGCTGTCTGCGCACCTGCTGCTGATCATCTCATCTGGAGGACCAGACTACATAAGCTGTCTTCAGACCTTGCCTCGACGCCGCAGTGTCTTAATCAGTTGGTTAGCACCTAAGCCATAGATCCTCTGAGAACTTAGTTATCTCTGAGTCCTGTTTGGATTCAAACCCTTTTTGTCTCTGCTTCCAGGTTACCTGTTTTTCTCCTGTGAAGCTCTGGAAGAGCTTAACCTGCCGAGCCTGCCCTCCGAGCCAAACCTGAAGACTTACACTCTGGATTTCCAAGCAGCTCTGGATACCGAGCTAAAAACTCAAGCCAAGGTCAAATTCATCTCTAGAAGTAAGACGCTGAAACAGCTTACAGACTCTGCAAAACCAAGTCATCTCGGGACCCAACAGTTCCGCTCCCAAAGCCACTTCTACGCACCTCAAGGTACAAGCCTGAACACAACCAAGATCAATCCCAACCAAGCCTCCGCTAACAGTACTGTCTCTCTCACAGACTCCAGTGAACCAGTCCCAGACCAGAACCAGTTCAACTGTTCATTCATTCATGTTTGTTCCTCAATAAACTGTTTAAACTTTCCCTCTGAGTCGTCAGTGTTCTGCATTTTGGGCCTCTCTGTTTACCCATCATGACAATAGCAGGATGCAACCGTGTGACTTTGCCTCATGACCTAATGATTGAATCACAGGATAGGAGGATGCAGGTCACAAAAGTCTACAACCCTCTTGATTGAATCACAGCACACAAATGTAGCATAGTTTTATAATCATAACTCTAACACTTTGCCTCGTCTGTTCCTGTTTGGCTGTGACACTATCCTAGAGAGAAATATCAGCTGTGCTGCTGCCATCAACACCCTTGCTTATAGATGCTGGAGATTGGCCTGTTTTCCTGTGTAGTCCTGTTTCTCTGACTGTGACTGGCTGCATGTGCTCTCTTCATCCTCTGATATGGGAGCTGGCTCGGTGCTCGTCTGCCTGGCTGTGTGTTTCCTGGACGGGGCCGCATTTTACAGCTGCTTTTTGTGTCTCTGCTTCTGTCTTCTTGAACCCCAGTCGGACTCAGCAGATTGCCGCTCACACTGAGCCTGGTTCTGCTGGAGGTTTCTTTCAGTTAAAAGGGAGTTTTTCCTCTCCACTGTCGCTAAAAGCATGCTTAGTGTGAGGGAGTGTATTTGAGTCAATGCAATCAACTGGTTTTCCTTAGATGAAAAAACTTTGAATCAATTTGACTGTATGATCTGGTTGAACTTTAAAGTGCCTTGAGATGACGTGTTGTGAATTGGCGCTATAGAAATAAACTGAATTGAATTGAACAACAGAGAAACAGTGGAAGCATTCAATTCAATGCAAAATTGGAAATATCCTGTCCTGAGAAACTAGTCCATACATTTGTTAATTCAAGACTGAACTATTTTAAATATTTACTATCAGGAAGTCAAAAAAATTTAGTTAAAAACGTTCGGCTGATCCAAAATGCTGCAGCCAGAGTTCCGATGAAAAAGAGAGATCATATCTCTCCTATCCTCTGCTCACTTCATTGGTTTTCCGTGAAATCCAGAATAGAATTTAAAATCCTTCTCCTGACATAAAGCCTTAAATGGCCAAGCTCCATTTGATTTGAAGAGTTCTAATTGTTCCTTATATTATTAAAAGAACACTTCGCTCTCAATCTGCAGGTTTACTAGTGGTTCCTAGAATTTCTAAAAATAGAATGGGAGGCAGATCTTTTAGTTATCAGGCTCCTCTCCTGTGGAACCAACTACCAGTTTTAGTCAGTGAGGCAGACACCCTGTCTACTTTTAAGGCTAGGCTTAAAACTTTCCTTTTTGATCAAGCTTATAGTTAGAGTGGCTCAGGTTATCCTGAGCTATCTCTATAGTTATGTTGCTATAGGCTTAGACTGCTGGAGGACATAGGAACCCCTTTTTCATCATTCTGCTTCATTCTATCTCTATTCTCCCACTCTGCAGAATCTATTAGTTCAAACTCTAACGTTCTGCTCTCTCTGCTTTTTCTCATAGTAGCTTCATCTGGTCTGTTCCTGTTTGGCTGTGACTGCATCCTGGAGAGAAATATCAGCTGTGCTGCTGCCATCATCACCTTTGTTTATAGATGTTGCAGATGAACTGAATTTAAATTGAAATTAGACTTAAATCAGAGAGTGGACGGTTTAAAGGAGGGATCCTAAGGTTCTACTGCTATGCAAATTTAGATCGCACACATGATGGCTGAATTTGCTCCTCAGTCTGATGACTGTCACTGATAACAGCACTGTTTTCTACTTCTATTAGTGTCGTTAGCTTGTGGTCTGTGCCTTCTGTAGGCTAGCCTCCTAATTTA
This sequence comes from Cyprinodon tularosa, assembly GCF_016077235.1. NCBI lineage: Eukaryota > Metazoa > Chordata > Actinopteri > Cyprinodontiformes > Cyprinodontidae > Cyprinodon > Cyprinodon tularosa. Next base: position 23,477 of record NW_024037807.1, read on the forward strand.
CCTGAATATTGGGTACAATTGAAGAAAACCAAGTGTATATGCTGCAAATGTGTCGTTATGTTTGTACACTCTCTGTTTGTTGGAATCCATAAAAAACATCTTCAGAAGCTCCAATACATTCAAAACAGCGCAGCCAGGATTCTCTTGAGGGCCCGCAAATTTGCCCATATTACACCTATTCTGCATGACCTTCACTGGCTTCCCATCACCTGCAGAGTTCAATACAAAATCGCGCTCATCACCCATCAGTGTTTAAACGGATCCTCACCGGATTATCTGAAGGACCTTCTCACTCCACATTCATCCACCAGATCTCTTCGATCACAAGACTGCAACTTCCTTCACCTTCCTCGCTCCAGATTAAGGTCCATGGGAGATCGGGCCTTCGCTGTCGCTGCCCCCCGTCTCTGGAACTCTCTCCCAGATCATCTGAGAGCTCCACAACCATTGAATGATTTTAAAAGAGGCTTGAAGACTTTTTTATTTAAGCAAGCCTATTCTGCCTCCACATGATTTTTATGTTGTTTATTTTTATCTTTGATTTTATTGACCACATGATTTTTATGTTGTTTATTTTTATCTTTGATTTTATTGACCACATGATTTTTATGGTTGATTTTTATCTTTGATTTTATTTGCACTGTGTAGCACTTTGAGATTTTTCTTAATGAAAAGTGCGGTACAAAATTGGATTTATTATTATTATTATTATTATGTGCGGAAGATGGCTGCATCAAGCATAACCCAGGCTTCATTCTCTATAAAGGTAGTATCCAAGAGTTCTGCCATAAAACTGTTACAGCTTGATGTTGGTCTACAAAGATAGATTTAATTTTCAATCCAAAAATATGATGTTAAACTGGTGGTAACAAAAAACAACAGAGTTCTGTGACTCTATGCTTACTTTATGAAATAACATTTTCAAGCTGCACGTCTTTAAACAGCATTTACAGATCAATCTACCTCCCAGCTGTTCTAGGCCTGTGTAAAAGCTTTTTTTATTGCAGCTTTATGGCATCTGGTATTTATGATAAATAGACGGGTTTGGACACAATTAGTATCTGCACACGACATCAGGCAAATGTTCTCCAGTCATGCAAAACACCTGTTAAGGTGGTGCCCACACCCACATGCACATCCTGACACTTTCTACAACAGAATGAGCTACAGAGGACGTATCTGGAGCTGTAGCCTCTGTGAGAGAGTGGCTAATAGTTGTTTTTTTTTGGGGTTTTTTTGAGAATGAGAAGCATCTTTGGTTTAGGTAAAAATCCAGTCTCTTTACTGTGAAGTGAAAGCAAAAAACTGAAGAAAAAAAAAAAGCAAAAACAGTTGTAATCAAGTATCAGGTATCGTTATCAAAAAAGAGGCCTCACTATGTCTCATCCATCCATCTTCTCCTGCTTCCTCCAGCAGGGTCGCTGTGGGCCGGTCAATGGCTGAGAGGCAGGTCCACCCATAGAAATAACACTAAACCTTTCTTGAAGTACTTTAAGTACAATTATCAGAATTATTGTTGCTTGCTGAATTGTAGAATAATGGGTGATTTCCTGTACAATATAAAAAAATATAAATCTATATAAAACTTTTTTTTTAAAAGAACCTCATTTTTAGCTGAATTGAGGAGGTCAGGGGAGTGTTGGCCAAGTGGTTAGAGCAGTGCGCTTGTGCCCTGAGAAAGTTCGATCCTTAACCTCACACTGCTCCCTGGGGGGCCACACAATGGCAGCCTTCTGCTCCCCAAAGGGACGGCTTAAATGCAGAAAGTAAATTTCCCCATTGTGGGACAATAAAGGGATTTACATACATTTGATTTAAGTGGTACAACTTTGCCAATGGAAGAAGAGGTTTTATATTCAAAATAAGATAAAAAAAAACAATTGCATTGTCTTATTTCAAGTGCATAATTATTTTAGGAAGAATTATGCTGGCAAAATGTATTTACTTACTCAAATTAAGGGTAAATATACTTAGTTAAAGACATTGTTTGTCATAGTGAGAGAAGAACGACTCTGAATCAGGGCAACCACGGAGACAGTTAGATCAGTTTAAGGAAAAGTTTATTGAAACAAGGAACAGAAAATGGAGTCTGGCAGGGTCTTCCTGGTACAGCCTAGGGAAAAGATGGTTGATGGTGAACAACTGATCTGAGGTGGAGGGAAGGTGGAGGATGCTGAACTCACGGGGCTTGAGGTTGTCTTGAGCTAGGAAGGATGTGTCCAGGGTCCAGGAGCAACTGACTCTGCACTCCTCAGGTGATGGTTTGTAGGAGGGTGGACAGGCAGGTGGGCTCCTGGAGGAGGGCTGCGGCAAACTGGCTTGGTTGGTGGCTAGAAGGGAAAAACAGAGACACAGGATTAGATCAGGTTTGAACACGAATCTAGAAAACTGGTCGGTCATATACCACGCTGGTAGCGAGAAAGAACTGACGCCCTCCTCCTGGTCCCAGCTCCTTAAGTAGGCTCCAAAATTAATCGAGATGACCTGCACCTGCCCATCACACCCTGCAGAGAAGAGAGAGAGACAGACACCAGACCTGCAGTATGACATTGTTACTCATTTCTAGAATGTTTTTGCAGTGTATTGCTTCTTACATTGAGAACTGACATGGGAGTTGGTTCGGAGCTCGTCTGCCTGGCTCTGTGTTTCCTGGAAGGCACCGCTTTTTACTGCTGCTTTTTGTGTCTCTGCTTCTGTCTCCTTGAACCCCAGTCGGCCTCAGCAGATGGCCGCTCACACTGAGCCTGGTTCTACTGGAGGTTTCTTCCTGTTAAAAGGGAGTTTTTCCTCTCCACTGTCGCTACAAGCATGCTTAGTCTGAGGGATTGTATTTGAGTCAATAAGTCAATGCAATCAACTGGTTTTCCTTAGATAAAAACTTTGTATCAATTTGACTGTATGATCTGGTTGAACTGTAAAGTGTGTTGTGAATTTGGCGCTATATAAATAAACTGAATTGAATTGAATTTTACATACATTTCATATGTATTTAGTAGAACTGCCATTCAAGCTGTCAGATTTAGGTCAAAAGTAAAGCTAGTCTGAAGCCAAGCTCTGCCGCTGCTAAGCCCTCTGCTGTACCTTCAGTCTCTGGACCCTTCTGGTTCCCTCTCTCCAACGCTCAGTCTGAACCACCATCAGGTACAGATCAACTCCAAGCTTTGTCAAGACTCTCCTGCTTCTTGGCTAACCAAACTGTCCCTCTCTGCAGAGAACCCTTTGATACCAGTCTTGGACCCGTTGTGGCATCAGTTCAAATAACTTTATTGTGTGCTCTCTCAATAAACAGTTGTTAACTTTTACTCTGTCTCCGTGGTGTTCTGCATTTGGGTTATGCTCCTTAGACCCAACATGACAGAACACTCTGGCCAAAAACAAAACCCAGCAGATCACCTCCGGAGGATGATTGAGGAACAAGCAACTCAAATTCAAGGACACGAACTAACCCTCCGTGAGTTAAACACACGTTTTGAACATCAGAATCGAACTTTTCAGGAATTTGCAGGCTATGTTAGAAATGCTAACGCTGCACCTGCTCAACTTCCGGTTCCGGAGCCAAGTCCGCATCAAAGGTCAGAGCCTGTCTCGTCACTTCCGGAATTCCGTCCGTCACTTCCGGAGAAATCAGGTATTCCGAGCAAATGTAAAGGATTTTTGTTCCAGTGCAGATTAATTTTTGAACACTCACCTTCCAGTTTTTCAAACGATAAGAGAAAGATTGCCTTTATCCTTTCTCAACTTGAATGGGCAGAGGCTAGGTTGGCCTCAGAATCCAGTTTTCAGTGCACGTTTGTGCAATTCTTAAATGAGTTTTCTCAAGTCTTTTATCAAGACCTGGATAAATCCATTGACTCTCGAGCTCTACTCAATCTAAGACAAGGAAATCAGACTGTAGCAGATTTTTCTATTAACTTCCGGGTCAAAGCCGCAGCTTCTGGATGGAATGAATGCGCGCTTAAGAGCGCCTATTTTATGGCTCTAAATGAAGATATCAAGGACGAACTTGCCACACTGGATGAACCAACTAGTTTGGAAGATTTAATCAGGCTAACTATTCATCTGGATAATAGACTTCGAGCCAGAACCAGTTAAAGGCAAAGAAGCCACATTTTTTCTGTAGCTGCTTCAGCAACTAACAGCTCTTCTGTTTTTTCTAAATCCCCAGAGTCCAGCCCGAGACCCAGGAATAATAACCAATCTGCAACTGCTCCTGTTCACATTACTCACTTTTTCTCCCCATCCACAGAGAGGTCTGAGGTCAAACCCATGCAGATTGGGCATACAAGACTCTTTAATAAGGAGAGACAACGAAGATTCAAGGGGAATCTGTTTGTATTGTGGTGAGCCCGGCCATTTTATTTCTTCCTGCCCAGCTAAATCAAAAGCCGGGGTCCGTCAGAGGATGTGAGGAGTCTGACGGACCATCTACGATCTGAGAAATCTCCTCACCTTTTGCTTCCAGCTACCCTGTTCTTTTCCGACCAGACTCTCACTCTATCCGCCTTCATTGATTCTGGTTGTGAGAGAAATCTAATTGTCTCTAATCTGGTTCAACGGCTGAAAATAGAGACTATCCCTCTGAAGAAGCCTCTCCGAGTCTCAGCCATTGATGGAAAGAGGCTACATCAAGTTACACATCAGACACTGCCTCTAGAACTCCTGATCTCTGGCAATCACAGGGAGGCTTTAACTTTTTTTGTTTTTCCCTCTGCCTGTTCGTCTCTAGTGCTGGGATACGAGTGGTTAGAACTTCATAATCCTCACATCAACTGGGCAAAACGTCACATTGAGTCTTGGTCGGCCTCCTGTCACGTCTCCTGTCTTCGTTCTGCAGCACCTGCTGTTCAGTCTCCAAGGTGTAGGGGGGAGATTGCCCCCCTGATCTTTCTTCCGTCCCGTCCGAATATCATGACTTGGCACCAGTCTTCCGCAAGGTCAGTGCAATGTCTCTTCCACCTCACAGACCATACGACTGTGCCATAGATCTGTTACCAGGGGCTCCCCTTCCTAGCAGTCGACTTTTCAATATCTCCAAACCTGAGAGAGAGACGATGGAGAAATACATCAATGAGTCAGTAGCTGCTGGAATCACTGTCTTCATCCCCTCTCGGTGCTGGCTTTTTCTTCGTGGGTAAGAAGGATGGTTCTCTTCGACCCTGTATAGACTACAGAGGGCTAAATCAAATAACCATCAAAAATAAGTATCCCTTACCACTACTAGCATCTGCTTTTGAACCTGTTCAGGGGGCTACGGTGTTTACCAAGCTTGATTTACGAAACGCCTATCATCTTCTCAGAATAAGGGAGGGAGATGAATGGAAGACGGCTTTCAAGACCCCCATTGGCCAATTAGAATATTTGGTTATGCCTTTTGGTCTGACAAACGCTCCTGCCTGTTTCCAAGCTCTTGTAAATGAGGTGTTAAGAGATTTCCTCAACGTTTTTGTCTTTGTGTACATCGATGACATCCTGATCTACTCCAAGAACCTGTCTGACCACAAGAAACATGTCCGTCTGGTCCTTCAAAGACTGCCTGAAAATAAACTTTTCGTAAAAGCTGAGAAATGTGAGTTTCACCAACCTTCTGTCACTTTTCTAGGGTTTGTGCTCGAGGGCAGGCAGGTGAAGCCATCTGAAGACAAAATAAGAGCAGTTTTGAATTGGCCGACACCCGAGAATCGCAAGCAGCTTCAAATATTCCTGGGGTTTGCTAACTTCTACAGAAGATTTATCAGGAACTACAGCCAAACTGCTCAACCTCTCACAGCTCTGACTTCTGTTAAGAAGACATTCCACTGGTCTGCAGTGGCTGATGCTGCATTTAACAAATTAAAGGCTCTTTTTTACAGCGCACCCATACTCATCCAACTTGACCCCTCTAAACAATTCATATCAGAGGTGGATGCATCTGATTCTGGAGTGGGTGCTGTGCTATCTCAACAGTCCGATTCAGACCATAAACTCATCCATGCGCCTTTTTCTCACGCAGGCTTTCTCCAGCAGAGCAAAACTATGATGTTGGTGACAGAGAACTACTAGCTATCAAGCTAGTGCTGGAGGAGTGGCGACATTGGCTTGAAGGCGCGGAACACCCTGTCTTGGTTCGGACGGATCATAAAAACCTGTCATACATCCAGTCACTAAAAAGGTCTAATCTACGCCAGTCCCGTTGGTCTCTGTTCTTTTCAAGGTTTAACCTGATTATTTCTCACAGACCCGGATCCAAGAACATTAAGCCCGACTCTCTTTCTCGCCTGTACCCTCCCGATAAGCCTGATACTCCTGAACCTGTTCTTCCTGCCTCTTGCACAGTTGGAGTTGTTTCCTGGGAAATCACTGACCTGATTAATCTGGCCTTGGCTTCTGAACCTGACCCAGGAAGTGGACCTCCTAACAAGACGTATGTTCCCACCTCTGTCAGATCCCGACTCATCCAATGGATGTATGCATCTAAATTCTCAGCCCATCCAGGAATCAGTAGAACCATCTCTCTAATCACCTGGCGTTTCTGGTGGCCGTCCCTTCACAAGGACGTGAAGGAGTACGTGCTGGCCTGTCCCATCTGTGCCAGAAACAAGCCAACCCACCAACCTCCTTCTGGTCTGCTTCAACCTCTGCCTGTTCCGTCCCGTCCATGGTCCCATATAGCACCGGTCTCCCCGTGTCCAAGGATATGTCTACCATTCTCACCATAATTGACCGCTTCTCTAAGGCCTGTCATCTGGTTCCCCTTAGGAAACTCCCCACTGCTTTCCAGACCGCTCAGCTTTTGGTTAAGCATGTGTTCCGACTCCATGGGATACCACAAGAAATCCTGTCCGATCGAGGTCCCCAGTTCACCGCCCAGGTTTGGAAATGTTTCTGTACTGCTCTCAACTCCAAAGTTTCTCTCACTTCAGGATATCACCCGCAATCCAATGGCCAGACTGAAAGGATGAATCAGGAGTTAGAATCCACTCTCCGTTGCCTGACATCTACTAATCCGACCGATTGGAGCCAGTACTTATCTTGGGTTGAGTATGCTCACAACTCGCAAAAATCTGCCGCAACCGGACTTTTCAAGTTTCCATAGGATATCAACCACCACTCTTCCCAGCAGATGAGAAGGAAATCTCTGTTCAGTCCGTCCACCAACACATCCGCCGTTGCCACAAGGTTTGGAACGAAACTGTCTCTGCTCTGAACCGGACTGCTGCTCAAAATAAGAAATTCTCTGACAGAAAACGACGCCCTGCACCTGAATACTCACCTGGACAAGAGGTATGGCTCTCCACACGTGACATCCCTCTCAAATCAATGTCTCGTAAATTATCCCCCAGATTCATTGGACCATACAAGATTGCTTCCATCGTCAACCCGTCTGCTGTCCGTCTGCACCTGCCACCTTCTCTAAGCATCCATCACACCTTCCATGTCTCACAGATTAAGCCTGTTCTCACCAGTCCTCTGTGCCCTCCGTCCGACTCCCCTCCACCCGCCCGGGACATTGATGGCCACCCGGCATTCACCGTTCGCCGTATCGTGGACTCCCATCGTCGGGGCCGTGGTTGGCAGTACCTCGTCGACTGGGAGGGCTACGGTCCGGAGGACCGCACCTTGGTTCCGGGGTCCTTCATCTTGGACCCGTCATTGATAGATGAATATAGAGACTCTCTGCCTTCCACTTCCTCTGGACCGCCTGGAGGCGGTCGTTGAGGGGGGGATACCGTTGGGATCTGGAGATCTGCCACCTTTCTCCAGCTGAGGGCGCCCCCCGGTCTCCTGAGCTGAAGCCACCAGCACACCTGCGGCTGATCATCTCATCAGGAAACCAGCTTTATAAACAGCGGCTGAACTTCCCTTCAGTGCCGGAGTGTTAGACCAGTTATGGTTAGCAAACCTGAGCCAAACCTGCATACCTGAATCTCTGATTACTCTAAGGAGTAATCTTGCTCCTAACCAGTCTTTGTCTTCTCTGCTTCCTAGAAAGACCTGATCGAAGCCTGGAGCTCTGGAGGATCTCATAGTTAGAAACCTGCCTGCCTGCTCTGTGAAGCCAAACCTGAAGATCAGCTGTCTGAATCAGCAAGCCAGTTCTCCGGAGAGAACTAGGAGATTAACTCAAGGTCTGAACCTCACTAGTCTGAAGCCAAGCTCTGCCGCTGCTAAGCCCTCTGCTAATAAACAGTTGTTAACTTTTACTCTGTCTCCGTGGTGTTCTGCATTTGGGTTAAGCTCCTTAGACCCAACATGACAGAGAGGCTCAGGTTGTTTCATATTATTATGAGTTATCCCAACAATTCATTCGGTGACATTATGTTTACAATGAAGGTGGTGCTTAGTTTGCAGAGTGAACCAAGGCGAAGACGATAGATGAAAAGAACTTCCTGTATGAATAGAACATGCCGAATAAAATAAGCAACTGGTTCAAATGACAGGAACTTGCCTCAGTAACAAACTAAACTGGAGAAAACTAATGCAAACATAAACAGCAATTCACAAACTTCTAACCACATTATTTACAATCTGCTTTTAGAGGCGCTAGTGAAATAATGTGAGAAGAGAAAGAGGGATGATGATCAGTCAGCGTTGTCATCTTAATACATAATTTTTCCATTGTCTCCTATCTTTGGGATCCAAATGAAGGGCACATTTGCAAAGAAAAAGGAAATAAAAAACCCTAACAAGCTGCAGATGTTCCATGTCCATAAACTTGTGGTCCTGATAGGACTGGTGTAACTGTACCCATGTGTTCACACAGAGTCAAACTTTGCGCTCAGTCTCTCAAACACAGTAACAATTGTTCCTGTCATTTTAATAAGATCATGTTTAGTTTGAGTTTTTCCTTTACCCATGAAGCTATCAATCTAATCAATGAATCAATAAATTGATGCTACGCCAGGAGTAATTGTCCGTTTGGGAGAGCAGTTAGTTCCTAGGGTTGAGCATGGTCTGAATTCTGGTTCTGAATTGGCTTCTTGGTTTTGACACTGGTTCCTATACTCTAGCCTCAGTTTGGATAAACATCTTTTGAGTGTCGTCACCAACGCTGTTGTTTTGCGTTTATCACTGTGGTGGAGCAAAACTGCCAAATACTTTGGTTGGAAGCGTCAATGCAAAGCCGGTTGGAAGTTAATTCGTTTTTTTTCTTTTTTTCTTTGATTAACAGCAACTCATTACAGTTTCCGCAAACGTGCACCTGTCCCTCCTGCTCACCTAATTATCCTTTTAAAATGGTCAATACAATGTTGCAGTGTGCAGTTTGAAATAAAAACATACAAAATAAGACAGTACCTTCACCTGCAGGTTCTCTCATCTTGTGGGGTGTTTGCTATCTGGAAATTCCTATGCTGTTCCTACTTGAGCATCACTACTTGAAAAGAATTTTCAATCATCTGGAAACTCAACGATGATTTCAAAAGCTCATAACTTTAAAAGATTTCAGCTTTTTTCAAAGCCAGGAGTTTGTATCTTTCTTTAAAAAATCTTTTCAAAGATCAGATTCCAAGCAAAGATTGGATTTATTCCGAACTTTAAGCTGGAGAGGTAAACAATAAGCGTGGATGAGTCACGGTTGTAGTCAGCTGGAGATGACAGCAGAAAAATTACCCGATGGTCTCAGCGTTATTCTATCTCCATTTAATAGCCTTTGCACAGCAGTTCTTTGCACAGATGTGAAAGTATTATTGATCTTTTCCTCCAAGTAAAAAATCCAGATAAGCTCATTGATCCAAACTTTCGCTCTGTGAGCATTCCTCGGTGCAATTAAGCCTGTCTCAGTCACACAACCTATAGGTGCTGCATTAAAGGCTTTGACAGCAACACACTTCTATGCCAGATAGATTGACACTTCAGAAACTAAACACACTCCTGAGAGCAAGACTGTGCCATCAAGTACTGTTCTAGTCATTTGACATCCCACATTACTTTGTATACACTGCCGCAGAGCGCCTGACAGGATTGCTGCAATGCAGAAAAAGGAGTATCTGCTGCTCCTTCAGCAGAGATACATATGAAAGGTTTTTATTTATAACCAGAAAACAGGCGGCTATTTAAGGCTTGTTGCTTAAGGATACATGACTAGCAACAGCATTTGAATGATTTGGTCAAACTAATCTGTTTTTCTATGGTAAAGAGAAATTCTTTTTGGAAATTTAACACCGCATGCAGTTAATTATGATGAGCTGATAATCCGTATACTCTAGGTTTTATAAGGACACGTTATGTTTCACTCTCAGGGTCACACGCTGCTCTCGCCTCTCCACCTCCCACCTTTTCGTCTTGGTCACAGCAGCATTTTTGGTTTTTTAATCTCCCTCTGTAGGATTTCACCTGATTGGATCTTCTAAGTGTTTCCCAGAGAACCAGCGGCTACTTGAGAGAGAAAAAACTGACTTTGAAAACAAATTTTTTTCTTTTTCTTTTTGTACCTCCCTTCAGTTTAAATAATGTTTATTGTCAATACTGGCTCCTCCACCCAGGTCATTTGATTTTACTCCACAGAATCTCAGCTACAGACTGCCTACAAACATTGTGAAAGACTGGCTCATTCTGAGGACTTCAGTTAACTTTACAGCTATACTGCTACCTGAGCAATACATCCTTTTATAACATTTCTTTGCTAAATATTCCACATTAAAAAGATGGTGATATCACAACAAGATTGAGTGACTGGAAATGAGAACTATTTAAATACAAATCCACCTCCATAAAATTAGCTCTAGAAATTAGTAGCTGAATCCATGCATTACATCACTGATTGCAATTCAATGCATGGCTTTGGTGTGAAGCACATCAATGCTGGACTGGAGGCATTGGGTCTAGAATGATATGTCTCACCTTTTCACCTGGTAATCAGATGGCTGAGTCTAAGTTTGGCACTGGCCATAATATAATTAGAGTTTATCAGCTTGTTTTGACATGTCACAAAAATCTCTGATCTCCATAAGTTGAAACAAATCAGGTTTTCTCCTCAGACATACCTTCTGCATTATAGCCTTGTGATTAACTAACTTTTGGGTTCACCTACAACAGCTGAACATTTTAAGGTAACAGTTTCACTTCAAGACCAGGGATTCCAGAAAATATGCTTTCAGAAAATAATCACGGCAATCACTGTTAAAACTGACAGTGTCACAGTCTTGGTTCTGTTATGTTTTCTTTTGAGTAGTCAGTTTAACTTTGCTCCATGTTTTCTAGTTTAATGGTTTAATTCTTATTTTGTTGTCTTTTCTGGTTATATTTCAGTTCTCAGGTTTTTATTTGTTGCCCTCTGTTGCCCTCTTGTGTTGGTCTCCTTTTTCCCTACCTCCTTAGACTGCTCTCTTCACACCTGCTCCCAATCTGCTTGTTAGTCCTCTCTTTGTTCAGTTATACATAAATACTCTCCTTGTGCAGTTCCTCAGTGCTGGTTCCTTGTCTAACTTTGTCTATCTATGCCTTACTGTGTCTAACCGCGTCGTGATTGTTTCCCCCCTGAAGTCTCCATGGCTCTGGTTTGTTTTACTTTTTTTCCGTGTTGGATGTTTTTTGGATTTTTGGATTCTCAGTTGTTTGTGAACCATTCATTAAATCAATAGAAAACTCATCACTGCCTCCCTGCCTCTGCATTTGGGTCCTCAAACCCTGACAGACAGTAATGCATGATGGTGGTAGCATACTAACCTGGGATTGATCTTTTTCAGACAAAACTGAGAGTTATTAAAGTTTGATAAAGCTATACAAATCCAAATATGTTTAGGCTCAAAACCTTCAGCTTTGCTAAAGTTAGGTCAGCCTCACTTTTGAAAATAAAAAAATATTTCTTAAATTTTGCCACACTGTCACTTTGTCCCGACAGAAGAATATTAGACAGAAAATGAGGGTGAAAAAAAAACAAGCTTCTTTTCAATTCAATTCAGTTTCTTCTTATAGCGCCCATTCACAACACATATCATCTCAAGGTACAATTCACCAGATCATACACTCAAACTTTTCCTCTTTCCAGTGGTCTTTGTCTTTCCTTTTGCACCTCCCTTTCTGCAACCTCACTGTGGGTCAGAGACAACCAATCAGAGCCATGAGGAAAGCTTAAAGGAATAGTACACCCAAAACATGATTAGCCTTCATTTTCTACTCACCCCCATGCTGAACAACACTCTGGAGTACTTTTTTGATATCTCAAATGCATCTGGAGATCTGGGAGGCTTCTTGCTGTCTGCTGACATTCAAATAATGGAGGTCTATTGTGCCCGAGACAGAAAGGTCCATAAAAGTCCACAAAAACGTGTCAATATTCCTCCATACTGCTCGTCCAATGTATTCCAAGTTTCCTGAGTGGGTAGCATCCAGAATTTACTCGAAACGAAGTCATTTAGAATGTTTTTAGAGCATAAACAGTAGTGTTTAAGATTTCCTGAAAGCGCGCACATGCGCGTTCACGAGTCTACGGAAGCCGGCAGACCAAACCAGCGCATTCAGCTCGGCAAAGAACTCATGCTCTTCCTCAACACTGAAGTCCTCACACATTTTTCTTTCGTTGTTTCTTTCTTTGCACAGGTAAACGGCACATTTCTTCTTCTACGCTTGCATTATTGGAAGAACAGACGCTGAATGTGCACTTTCATCTGGTTTGGTCTGCCGGCTTCCGTAGCGTCATGAACGCGCCGGCGCGCGCTTTCAGGAAATCCTATACACTACTGTTTATGCTCTAAAAACATTCTAAATGACTTCGTTTCGAGTAAATTCTGGATGCTACCCACTCAGGACACTTGGAATACATTGGACGAGCAGTATGGAGGAATATTGACACGTTTTTGTGGACTTTTATGGACCTTTCTGTCTCGGGCACAATAGACCTCCATTATTTGAATGTCAGCAGACAGCAAGAAGCCTCCCAGATCTCCAGATGCATTTGAGATATCAAAAAAGTACTCCAGGGTGTTGTTCAGCATGGGGGTGAGTAGAAAATGAAGGCTAATCATGTTTTGGGTGTACTATTCCTTTAAGGTGTGGTTAGGGTGTTGTGAATTGGCTCTATATAAATAAACTGACTTGAATTGAATTGAACAACAAAGAGCCAGTGGAAGGATTCAATTCAATGCAAGAATTGGAAATATCCTGTCCTGAGAAACTAGTCCATGCAATGCTGCTCTGTCTGGCCAGCCACACCTCCAATGCCACGAAAAAGGCATATTATTCAAGTGGCCAGAGTAGAATCAAAGCAGAGACCAAGATCGAGGGACCAGAGAGGGACCTTCTGGGTAGATACAAGCTAAGTCTGACCTTCTGGGCAGCTATAGACCACTTCTGACTGTCTAGGCAGCTACAAGTTGATGTTTGACATTCTGGTGACCTGGCCTTGTCTGACCTCGGCAGCTGCAGGCCACGTCTAACCTTCTGAACAGCTACAAGTTTACGTCTGATATTCTGGTGACCTACAGGCCATGTTAGACCTTCTGGGCAGCTACAGGCCACATCTGACCTTCTGGGAAGCTGTAGGACACATCTGACATTCTGGTTAGCTGCAAGCCACATCTGACCTTCTTGACAGCTAAATGCCAAGTCTGACCTTCTGGGCAGCAACAGGCCCCGTCTGACTTTCTGGAAAACTACATGCCATGTCTGACCTTCTGGACAGCTACATGCCATGTCTAACCTTGATGGCAGCAACAGGCCCTGTCTGACCTTTCAAATGGCTACAGGCCATATCTGACGATTACTCCTGGTTCTTCCAGTGGCAGATCTTTTCTGCAGTTGACCTTGGCTAACCCTCTCAACTTAAGTCTAGCCTGGTGCTGTCAGCTTCTTTGGGTCAGTTCTCTGCATGTACTGTTGGACTGTCCTGCTTATGTCCAGGACCTGCCTCTCTTCCTGTCTGCAACATACTCACCTTCATCAATAAATCTTGAAAGGTCATACTGTGTCGGCTTGAATTACCAGATTCTCCATGCTAAAACATAACAGTCATTACCAATATGAACCTCACTGCATCCACAGGTTCACCACCAATATCATGGTGAAGAGGAGGTGGAGCAGCTGGTGGGCTGGTGCAAAGATAACAGCCTGATCTTGAATTTATTTTTATTTTATTTTTATTTTTTTTTTTAGCAAACTTTAATTTACAAATAAAGAATATACAATTGCAGACAGTAGTATGCTCTAGGTACTGGGGTAACTGTCATGTTTGGTTTAACGTGTCTAACCCACATGCAGAAAAGTTCAAAGGTTTATTGAGAAGATTGAACACAATAAATGAACTGATCCAGAGGGGAACTCGTCTGGTCACGAGTGGGTTCTGAAAAGCACACAGATAAATCAGATCCAGGACTGGTCACTAGTGGGTTTACTGCAGAGGGGGACAGAGGAGTTAGTGGAGGTCCAGGTATTTAGCAGGATGAGAGCGTGCTGGGCAGTACCTGTTCCAGTCGGCAGGCTGAGGGCTAGGCGGAGGCAGAGCTTGATTTGAGTGCAGGCAGATCACAGATTTGAGTTTCCTTCCAGTATCTTCTGACAGCAGGCAGGCAGATCTTAGACAGGAATTGTTCTCCAGAGTTCTTCTGAGAATGGACAGGCAGATCACCGGCAGAGAAACTCTTCAGAGTTTCAGGTTACTGGCAGATTCAATCTAGGAAGCAGAGAGGAGAAAACAGATAAGGTTCAGGTTCTGGTTTTCACGGAGTCAGAGGTTCAGACAGGCTGGTTGGCTCAGGCATGCTAACCGTTACTGGCAAACACTCTGGCACTGGAGAGAAGTCCTCTGCCTCCTTAAATACGGATCTCCTGATGAGCAGATGAGCGACAGGTGGTGCAATCAGCTCTGGCTCCAGGAGATCTCGTACGCCCTCTGGTGGAGAAAGTGGACAGACCTCCAGATCCGAACAGTAACAGAACTATAGAATTCCATGAAACAGAAAAAAATAGATTACAAATTAAGTTCACCACTTAGGGTTATAAGTTTCATAGCTTTAGAGTTGGTGCATATTTTTAAGGAGTCCAAAAAACAACTTACATAAGCTCTAAAAACAGTGAGGTTGGGTTTGTTTTTAGTAAATTTACAAACAAATATGTGGAACTTGGCTAACAGAATAAGAAAATGTATAATATATTCTTTCCCAGACATACTGCCCCTGGAAATACCAAACAGAACATGTTTAACATTGTTGTGATTCTATAGTTAAATTCTATTCCCAGCCCGCTGGGAATTTATGTTTCTGATACTTTAAGATGTTTATTGCCCTCCCCTGTAGGGGTTATTTAATCAGATATTATTTCAGATATTATTTCGGCTGTTATATACTATTTATGACACACAGTCCTACTAACTGTGTGTTAGAACAATAGATGAAAGAGTGATTCGAGCACTAATCATGGTCAAACAGTTAATTCTGCACATACATGGAATAAATTCACCACAACTTCTGTTCAAAATATAAGATTTTATTAACAAAAATCATTCAGCTCCAAGTCAAACATATTTCAGTTTAGCACTCTCAACTAAGACTAGTAAAACTCAACTAAACTAAATTAACTACTATGTACAAAGAGGAAAGGGAAAACGGTTGAAAAACATATTACAGTTTAAGATGGATTCTGTTTTTGAAACCAAAGTTTATCTGGAAGAATTTGGAATGTGATCAAATTAGCTTTTCACTAATTTTAAAGAAATTGGAATGTTTTCAGACCAATTCACAATGCAAATCCATGAGGTGAATAAAACATTATTTGACCAAATAATGTTTTATTGAATGATTTGCTTAATCAAGAACCAATAACCTTTAGCTAAATGATTCTTTACCCTCTTTGAAATAGCTAGCAGTGAATAGACATCAGGCTTCCACTAAATGACTCTTGGTCATACTTGGTAATGGAAATGTAATGAGCATTTGAGGAACATATGAACACTAATGTTATATCAGTGTTTAAATCCTTAGTGAATAAAGCTTGTCTAAGCTTTAGCAACAGCTCAACACATATTCCTGTAGCATAGCGTAGCATGCAGTCCATTCTTTAGCATCAATTAGCGTTGTCTTTACTCAGCAGTAGACACACGATATGATTAGCATCATCAAAAGACACATTGCTTGTTCTGTCCCTAATCATGCCAGACCTGCAAACCTTTTTCCATGTCCGTTTGGAAAGCTTGAGTTTCATCCAGTTTTGCAGCTCTGCAGTCAGGGGTTCCTTTGTCTCAGTCTCACAGCAGGGGTCCTCTCAGTCTCACCCCCAAGGATATGGTTCTCATCCAGTTTGGCTCTGTAAGTTCTGAAACTCGAGAGAAATGTGTTGCAAAAGTTCTGTTTGCAGCAGTTAGGTTCTGAAGAGTTCTGACTCATCCTTGATGGTTCTGGGGATCTGGTTCCCCTGGGGCCTGCATCTCCACTGTGGGCCACAGTGGGCCCCAGCTTTGAGCGCAGGAGCAGAAGCAGGCTGGATCAGAAGAGGGAGAAAGAGAGAAGAGCAAAAGAGGCAAAAGAGGCAGAATCCTGTGTGGTCTGTGGTTTTCTCTGTCCTCACAGAGGGGTGTTGGTTGTTGGTCACACCTCTGTGACTTCCGTGTGACTTGCTTGTGACTGTTTTGGCTGAAAAAGGGGGGGCTGCTGAAGTCCCCCTGCTATTATTCACCAAAACTGCTAACTAACCCTATGTCCAAAAAGTATGACCATGGCATATGGCACAACAACATTCAGCGCAATAAGTATATTGCATTTCCCATTAACAAAATTATTGAAGTCACACCAAAAAACTTTGCTAAAAGAGCATTCCCAAAAAAGGTGGGTTAATGTTTCTTGTTCGATGTGACACAAGGAACAAAGTGGATCAATATTTGGAATATATTTGTTCAGTACTGAATTAACAGGATAACACCTGTGCAAAATTTTAAGGGACACTACCCGTATTTTAGTAGAAACAAACATTTTTCTTGGCAATAACCATGTTTGTTCCCAATTGATATGTGAAAATAGATTGTTCCAAAAAAAGGTTGAGGCAGGTTTGCTAATAGTATTCCTCTGGATTATTTCTCTTATATGTTTATTTCCTGTTTTAATTCTAAGAAATGGATCTGAATTCCTAATAAATAATTCTGGAAATCTGGGATGCTGGACCTGGGTTTTACCTGATGTTGACATAAGAAATTTCAAACCTGCAGGAATAGCATCGAAAACAACGGCAAATTCTTTAGGGGTCACAGGGAAGTTATATTCACCAGGAAATTCACCATAATTAAACAGTTGATCATCTCTATTACAGTTTTTTACAGTCGCTAGGACACATTTCTCAATACTTAGGTCACTTTTTCAAAACTCTTCACACAGTGAGCACAACAGAAGTATATGTGGGCTAAACTGTGGATCATTTATCATTGCTTTGGCACAAAATGCATTCAATGACTAAATCTTTCAAATTACATTAATTCTTTTCTCACTTCGACACAACAACCGCCAAAACTCTGTGTACCTACAGGACAATTTGCACATGCTTACATACTGTTTTCAAAACTGTTAAACTTATGTTCAAAACAATAACATAATACAAAACTGAATAAGACAGCAATTTGCTACATTTCTACAGGAATATTTTAATGAAATATATTTTACATCTTAAAATTAAATGCTATAAAAATAAGTGGACAATTGGACCAACCACAGCTGATTCTCATTGTAGATTAACATCTACACAGGTGTTACACTGCATGAAAAGTGGGATTTTCGTCAATATGCGGCACTGTAGATTGTCGTGGAACTTCAGGTTAGCGGCAGTTTTCGACAATTTGCAGGCTTCGCCGAAAACTCCCGTAAATTGTCAGAAATTGACGTGGACTCTCTTAGGCAGTGTTCCCCCCATGCCCCCCCCCCCATGGAATTCTAGGGGAGGCTTTAACATGTAAATGAACATGCTGTGAGCTATACAAATGCAAATCAGGGTTGCAGGGGGGGTTTTACCCCAAGTGACATCTTTCTGGGTAAGAAATTCTCTGACACAAAGAGATCAGGCTTAGTATAGCCTCTTACATTTTAGCTTGAATTGATTTATTTAATTAAAGTATAGAGACCAAAACAGATCTTTAGCTGACAGAGCAATACATTTAGAGCAGTAATTATATAAAAAAAAATTGCATTTAAGATAAAAAATAAAATGTTGTCTGTCAATATGCTCAATTCACAATTACTTAAGTGGAAAAGTTTCAAGAAATGAGTCTGAGATGATTTACTTTATAACATGGCGCATTATCCTGTTGGAAGTAGCCATGAGAAGATTGGTACACTGTGGTCATAAGGTCCGGCCAGGTCAAGATCCGCAATTGCAATCGCACCAAACAGGAAAAAGAACATCGACAAATTCCGGTTCGTCAAATTAAAATATAGCAGCAACAGATCGGTGACTAGAAATTATAGCACAATTCTTATATATATATATATAAAAAAAAAAAAAACTAACACCGTTTATTTAAATCATTGGATCCAAACTATTGGTTATTCACCAACGAGAAAGCAGATTTCTCATCTCCATCAAAATATTTATTTTATACCGAGGGACTTAAACTTTAATCAAATCCATTCAAAAGAAACTTCTTATTACAGGAATGAAAAGAGATGCTGAGTTTGGAAGTAGTGAACAAGTTCATTAAAAAAAAAGCAGTTTTGAATTATCCTTATCCCCGTTACAAAAATCTAAAAAAATATATATATATATATATTTGGGCAGAAACTGAACGTATGCTGGATGATGGTGGGATTTTTTTAATATGTCATATTAAATTAAGCGCTCACAGGGTTCATACAGGAATGAGTGACTCTAATTTAATGCTATTTTAATGCTATTTGAAATGATTTTAATGCCATCAACAAGAACCATGTACACAAGTTATTATTGTACACGAAATATGAAGGAGCTGTAAGCACAGTTCCATGACTCCTGTATGTACATAAACATACACACATACACACACACACACACATATATACGTATATAAATATATCCTCTAGCTTTTTCTCCGCCTGGAGCGATATAATATATCTGACGAAATTGTTTTTATAAGCATTTTTTATTAAAGAATTATAAATACTTCGATAAACATATTTAAATAATTTTAGTGCCAATTAAGGCCTTGATAAAAAAAAAAAAAAGAATGATTTTTTAATTATTTTTATTGATCCGCGGACACCCTGGTTCATCTCGCGCATGCTCTGTACGATCTCCAAGAAACTCAGAGCGGCGGTGTGCAGCCACAGTGGAGGATGTATGCTTTGCTTTGTGCAGGCGGTCTGGAGCTTCTAAATTTCGGGGTAAAACTCCTCTTGGACACGATGGCGACTCTGCATCGAACAAGACGAACTCAAAGAAGAGATGCTAGCGGTAAATATATGTTCGATTACTGCCTGCTAAGCTAAAAGCGGCCTAGCCTGAGCTACGGCTAATAGCGGCTAATAGTAGCCTTGCAAGAACAAGCTTTACTAAAGTGTATTTTTTGTGATTCACAGAAAGCAGTACGCCGTCTTAACAACTCGGAGACTAATTGCAGGCGCTATGAACCGGAGCAAGGGTAAGATTTAAAGAATATGCTTTCATTCTGCGGTAAAAGGAAATGGATACGGATGGATACCGATCATAGCTTTACATTTTGTTTTCACAGACCTCCCATCTCGGCAAGTCCAGATTTGCACGATGTTGATTAAGACGACATTGTGTGTAAGTGACTTGTTTTAATGTTTTCTCCTTCCTTGTTACTGTGACTTGCGTTTGATTTTTTATTCATACCACTCTCATTTAATTGTTTTCCAGCTGCCTGTAAGACGTATTTTCAGACGGTACGCAGGAGCTTCAGATATAAGCAGCCAGCCACACGCTGCGTGCGGAGGCATTCTGCTCGGAGTCGGGCCAGAAGAAAGAGGGTAAGACTTTATTTGGTGACTATTTTTCAGGTGCATTAATAGATGTGTTGTGTCCATACGCAGTGCGCTGATTCATTGTTTTTTTTTTCAGCTGCTGAAAGCGAGGCAGAGTGTGCTAGCAGATGAGGAAGTGGAACTCTGGAAGTCCGCCTTCCTCGGCGGTGTCTCTGGATGGATTGTACGGTCGCCGCCATTTCGTAGGCCGGATCTCACTGAACTCTGTGTTAAGCTGCAGTCCCGGTTAGAAGCAGTGCCAAAGTACAGGGCCACGCACAGTAGGCGTCTGCACATCGGACCTGCCTCGGAGGGAATGCTGCCAGTTACCTCCAACCCAGAGGAAGCAAACGGACCGTTCACGGAGTTTTAATTTTTAGAAACGCATGTGTTTGGATACGCGTTGTATATAGTTGTGTGTGTTTTAATAAAGCTCTCTCTTTGCATAAACAGCTTCCCGGCAAATCTTTATTTCCTGTATAAATTCATTCATGTCCTTGATGGTAGCATAATAATTGTGTAGTAGTGTAGGATAACATAAATACACACCATATGAATGAATAAATATATGAATGAATAAATATATGAATGAATATATACACTATATTGCCAAAAGTATTTGCTCACCTGCCTTGACTCACATATGAGCTTAAGTGACATCCCGTTCCTAATCCATAGGGTTCAATATGACGTCGGTCCACCCTTTGCAGCTAGAACAGCTTCAACTCTTCTGGGAAGGCTGTCCACAAGGTTTAGGAGTGTGTTTATGGGAATTTTTGACCATTCTTCCAGAAGCGCATTTGTGAGGTCGCACACTGATGTTGGACGAGAAGGCCTGGCTCTCAGTCTCCGCTCTAATTCATCCCAAAGGTGTTCTATCGGGTTGAGGTCAGGACTCTGTGCAGGCCAGTCAAGTTCATCCACACCAGACTCTGTCATCCATGTCTTTATGGACCTTGCTTTGTGCACTGGTGCACAGTCATGTTGGAAGAGGAAGGGGCCAGCTCCAAACTGTTCCCACAAAGTTGGGAGCATGGAATTGTCCAAAATGTCTTGGTATGCTGAAGCATTCAGAGTTCCTTTCACTGGAACTAAGGGGCCAAGCCCAGCTCCTGAAAAACAACCCCACACCATAATCCCCCCTCCACCAAACTTTACACTTGGCACAATGCAGTCAGACAAGTACTGTTCTCCTGGCAACCGCCAAACCCAGACCCGTCCATCAGATTGCCAGATGGAGAAGCGCGATTCGTCACTCCAGAGAACGCGTCTCCACTGCTCTAGAGTCCAGTGGCGGCGTGCTTTACACCACCGCATCCGACGCTTTGCATTGCACTTGGTGATGTATGGCTTGGATGCAGCTGCTCGCCCATGGAAACCCATTCCATGAAGCTCTCTGCGCACTGTTCTTGAGCTACATGAAGTTTGGAGGTCTGTAGTGATTGACTCTGCAGAAAGTTGGCGACCTCTTCGCACTATGCGCGTCAGCATCCGCTGACCCCGCTCCGTCAGTTTACGTGGCCTACCACTTCGTGGCTGAGTTGCTGTCGTTCCCAAACACTTCCATTTTCTTATAATACAGCTGACAGTTGACTGTGGAATATTTAGGAGCGAGGAAATTTCACGACTGGATTTGTTGCACAGGTGGCATCCTATCACAGTTCCACGCTGGAATTCACTGAGCTCCTGAGAGCGACCCATTCTTTCACAAATGTTTGTAAAAACAGTCTGCATGCCTAGGTGCTTGAATTTATACACCTGTGGCCATGGAAGTGATTGGAACACCTGATTCCAATAATTTGGATGGGTGAGCAAATACTTTTGGCAATATAGTGTATATATATATATATATATATATATATATATATATATATATATATATATATATATATATATATATATATATATATATATGAATAAATATATGTAAATTTATATGTAAATATATATATATATATATATGCCAACCAATCACGAGCGACTTTACTTGTTTAAAAAGAAGTGGTTCCGTCCAATACTCAGTAAGAAAATTAAAGCCTGGCGTGGCCACGTGTGGTTTTGCTGCCAATCACGAGCGATTTCATTTGTTTGAGAATAGTGGTTTCAGCCAATACTGAGAAGGTTATTCAAGCCAGACCTGGCCAGCCGCGCGGGTTTGCTGCATTCATATGCTAATTAGGGCCATTAGTACAGCTGATCGCTCTCCACATACGTCATGGTACGTTTTCGACAATTTGTGGCACGACAAACGCGGACAAGCACGGGTTGCAAATTGTCGGAAACTGACGAAAATCAGGCAGATCTGCGGGAGTTTACGGGGTTTACGGGGACGAAAATCTCACTTTTCATGCAGTGTTACTCTTTCAATTTCATTACAAAAGGAGACAACTGCTGAATAGTTTTGTATTGTGATGTAAACATGGACCCAGCCAGAAACAGAGAAGTGGCTGAAAGAGGAAGAAGAGGGGCTGGGAGGGGGCGAGGAATACGTATGTGTGGTGGAAGAAGAATAAGAGGAAGACCAAGAGCTGTAGTTTCAGATGAGATCAGAGCTACGGTAATTGATCATGTAGTAAATCATGGTCTCTCAATGAGAGAGGCTGGTCAGAGAGTGCAGCCAAATCTGCAACGCTCAACAGTGGCATCTATTGTTAGAGTTTTCCGGCAAACCAACAGGTAACTTGTATTCTGCAAGGGCATTTGACTGAGTTGCACATTACAGAAGTAAATAGACTTGTGTGTAATTGCTTCAGCATTTCTGCTTAGGACTCAACGGTTACCTCACACAGGTGGGAGAGGAAGGATGCTCACTGATGTGCAGGAAACTGCCATTGTTGATATGGTCATCAGAAACAATGGCATAAAACTCACTGAGATTCGAGACACAGTTTTGGCAGACAACATTACTTTTG
This sequence comes from Cyprinodon tularosa, assembly GCF_016077235.1. Lineage (NCBI taxonomy): Eukaryota > Metazoa > Chordata > Actinopteri > Cyprinodontiformes > Cyprinodontidae > Cyprinodon > Cyprinodon tularosa. The sequence continues at coordinate 46,233 of NW_024037807.1, forward strand.
CAAATATTCACAGTGTAAGCATCACAACTATTTCTAGAGTCCTGAAAAAACATCAGGTAAGGATGAAACAGTTGTACACTGTGCCTTTTGAGAGGAACTCTGAACATGTCAAGCAACTCAGGAACCAATATGTCCAGGTAAGATCACAATAAAATACAGAACTGTTTTTGAACAAAACACACACAAAGAAATTTTTTTTAGGTAATGTTTACTACTGTAACAGCTTATGTTGCCTTGTGGATTTATTATAGAGAGTCATGGAGATTGAAGGCAGGCAAACGCCCCACATTTTCATCTTTGTGGATGAGGCAGGTTTCAACCTGGCCAAAAACACGGCGACGAGGAAGGAATGTGATTGGGAAGAGAGCCACAGTGGATGTCCCGGGCCAGAGGGGTGCCAACATCACAATGTGCGCAGCAATATCCACTGATGGACTGCTGTTACACAAACCACAAATTGGGCCATACAACACTGAACGTCTCCTTGCGTTCCTGCATGATCTCTATGGAAGGGTTGTGCTAGGTGAGGAAAGGGATGCAGAGAGAAGAAATCCACCAACATTTATAATTGTATGGGACAATGTGGCATTTCACCACTCTCGTGCAGTCACCGAGTGGTTTGCAGCCCATCCCAGAATGGTGTCACTTTTCCTCCCACCTTACTCTCCATTCCTCAACCCCATAGAGGAATTCTTTTCCTCATGGAGGTGGAAGGTTTATGACCACCATCCACATAATCAAATGTCCCTCCTGGACGCAATGAATGCTGGATGCCTGGACATATCAGCAGAAGATTGTCAGGGATGGATCAGGCATGCCAGAAGATTCTTTCCTAGGTGTATTGCCCTAGATGACATAAGATGTGATGTGGATGAGAACCTGTGGCCAAATGGAGAAGACCGAGTAGATTAGCATTACTATTGTATCTGTATCAGTGGATGATGTGAATACAAATTCTTGTGTTTTGGAATTACTCCTAAAAACAAATAAAAGACATAAAATATATTGAAGCATTCTACATCATGTCTGATTCATTCCAGTAACCTCTATTGCAGTGAATTATTAACCGAGATTGTATAATGCTACATGTTGTTAGTGTTTTTTAGGTCATTGTTTTGTGGGTGACAAAGTGTGTTTGTTGGCTGTCAACCTTTGCTAGTGTTATGGAAGAATGTGTTGATTTGAGATATGTATGAAGTGATTTGTTAGTTTTAGTGCATTTTGAATGTGAAATGAACTGCTGTGCCAAGCTGAAAGTTGGTTTGGAGAACTGTGTGAAGAGTTTTGAAAAAGTGACTTAAGTATTGAAAAATGGGTCCTAGCGACTGTAAAAAACTGTAAATAGTTGTTTTACAAATAGGCTATTTTTATCCACCCATTTCTGAAAAAATAGGGATTTATGCTTGAAGCAAATATTTTGGTTATTCCAAATATAACAGTTATGAGGGGAAAAGTTGTGTTTATAAACCAAAGTCCAGGATAATGTTGGGATCCTCAGGCTTGCCCACCAGAGGGCGCCGAGGATCCACTTCTGCTCTCTTTGTCTCTTTCTCTTAGGGCTGGAGTCACTGTCAGGTTCTGGAGACTACCCTCTGCCTCCAGCAGAGTGCGCCGTGGGTCCTCCTGAGCTGAGCCTCCCACACACCTGTGGCTGATCTACTAATCAGGAGGACCACAGTATTTAAGCTGACTTCAGATCTTGCCTCAACGCCGCAGTGTTGATCTTAGTTGGTTAGCAACCTGAGCCTCTGTTACTTACTGGAAGAATCTAGGTTATCTCTAGTGTGAGATCAGATTCTAACTCTTCCCTGTTTCTGCCTCACAGGAATCCAGTCTCTTCGTGAAGCTCTGGATGAGCTTAACCTCCTGCCTCCTCGTGAAGCCCTGGAAGAGCTGCCTCACTGGTAACCTGTCTCTGGCCTGCAGCTCTGGGAGAGCTGCATCACAGGAAACCAGTCTCCAGCCAGAAGCTCTAGGCGAGCTTAACCTGCTATCTGCCCTGGTGAGCCAACCCGAAGATTCCTACATGGTTGGAACCTGGCGACTTCAAAGTGGAGTTTCCCTAGAGGTTCCCAAGTGGATTTTCCCCTGATGTTCCCTGCTGATAGCTGGACGCTCAGCCTGAAGAATCCTCTGAGTTAAATCCCCTGTTGTTCCCTACTAGAGCTGGAAACTCAGCCAGAGATATCCTTCGTGTTTCCCCTGAGGTTCTCTGCTGTGAGCTAAGCTCAAACCCAGGACTGCCAGGCTAAGCCTGAAGCTAAATGCTTAGCCTTTCATGAACTCAGCCACCAGCCATCTCCCTTTCCCTGCTCAGACCCCAGTGAACCAGCCCCCTGCCTGTATTGTTTCATTATTATCTATGTGCTTTGTCTTAAAATAAACTCCTTGGACTTTTACCAGTGCCTCTGTGTGTGTTCTGCATCTTGGGCTTTACTCAAAGAAAACCCATCATGACAGAACACTGCGGCCAAACTCAAAGCCCAGCAGAACACCTCCGCCGTTGGACTGAGAAACAGGACGCTCAGACTCTGGATGACACACAAACCCTCCATGAGTTACTGTTAAAACAAACGGTCAACGGCTCGTCCTGCCCCGAATCCACTTCCGCTTCCTGGGTCACCGGCGGTGACGTCATCTCCTAGTCAAGATGATAATCTTCCTCCCTGGTCTGAATTCTACCCCTCGTTTTGGTCACCCGGTCCTTCTCTGCCGGAGAGATTTTCAGGTAATCCAAGAAAGCTTAAAGGATTTCTTTTCCAGTGCTGATTATTTTTGAGTTTCCATGCTTCAAAATTTCTTTATGCTAAGGATAGGATAGCTTTTGTTATCTCTTTTTTGTCTGGTGAAGCTCTTGAATGGGCGGAGACCACATTTCCACCTAGAACTAGAGAAAACTGCACTTTTGAAAGATTCATCCAGGAGTTAGAAAGAACCTTTAGTCAGGTCTCTAAGTTCTCCGTTTCTGGCAAACTACTTAATACTAAACAGGGTAATAGGTCCGTTGCCCAGTTTTCGTCCGAGTTCCTGGGTAGAGCAGCCGTTTCTGGTTGGAACGAGTCTGCACTCAAGTCCGCTTTCCTCTTAGCTCTTAATGAATCTGTCAGAACCGAGCTTTCTTTTTACGTCGAGCCACCTAGCCTCGAGGACCTCATTGAACTAGCCATAGGATTAGATCCAGCATCACAAACCAGTTTCAGCTCCTCTCCGCGCCGGATTAGCCTTAGTTCCCATGTTCTAGACCACCATTTAATTCCATCCGTTAAAAGACTCAAAATTAGTCCACCAGTTTCACGTCCATCTGTTAGAGTTCCACGCCAGCCAGATTCTGATCCTGAACTAGTTATTAACCCGGATAGTTTTAAACCTGACCCCGTGCCTGATTCCTTAGCCTCAGATCATGTTATTCATTCTGGTACCCTTACTTTTCAACCGGTTTATTTGTCGCCAGATTCAATCTGTGATCCCGGCAGTTTAGCTCCAAAGACCCCTCGGCGTAAAAAGAGGCGTCGCCTTAAATCAGCTCTGTGCTGTCTAGAGACCCCCGGGTCAGCTCTGTGCCATCCAGAGACCCCTGAGCCTGCCCTGTGCCGTCCAGAGACCCCTGAGCCTGCCCTGTGCCGTCCAGAGACCCCTGAGCTAAAAATTAAGAGGGCTTCTGAATTTAGTGTTGGTGAAAATGTGCCTCCAAGAGTCCCTCAGCGGAGGCCACTAATCGCCAAGAACCCTTCACCGACGCCTCAAGCCACCTCAGAGACTGAACTTGAGCCTCCATGGGTGGTTCCTCCGTTTCCAGAGGTGGAACCACAGTCGGTGGTCCCACCTGCTCCTGAGGCTGAACCGCAGTCAGTGGTGTCGCCTGTCCCTGAGGTGGAACCACAGTCGGTGGTGTCGCCTGCTCCTGAGACGGAACCACAGTGGCTTGCCCACCAGAGGCTTGCCCACCAGAGGGCGCCGAGGATCCTCTTCTGCTCTCTTTGTCTCTTTCTCTTAGGGCTGGAGTCACTGTCAGGTTCTGGAGACTACCCTCTGCCTCCAGCAGAGTGCGCCGTGGGTCCTCCTGAGCTGAGCCTCCCACACACCTGTGGCTGATCTACTAATCAGGAGGACCACAGTATTTAAGCTGACTTCAGATCTTGCCTCAACGCCGCAGTGTTGATCTTAGTTGGTTAGCAACCTGAGCCTCTGTTACTTACTGGAAGAATCTAGGTTATCTCTAGTGTGAGATCAGATTCTAACTCTTCCCTGTTTCTGCCTCACAGGAATCCAGTCTCTTCGTGAAGCTCTGGATGAGCTTAACCTCCTGCCTCCTCGTGAAGCCCTGGAAGAGCTGCCTCACTGGTAACCTGTCTCTGGCCTGCAGCTCTGGGAGAGCTGCATCACAGGAAACCAGTCTCCAGCCAGAAGCTCTAGGCGAGCTTAACCTGCTATCTGCCCTGGTGAGCCAACCCGAAGATTCCTACATGGTTGGAACCTGGCGACTTCAAAGTGGAGTTTCCCTAGAGGTTCCCAAGTGGATTTTCCCCTGATGTTCCCTGCTGATAGCTGGACGCTCAGCCTGAAGAATCCTCTGAGTTAAATCCCCTGTTGTTCCCTACTAGAGCTGGAAACTCAGCCAGAGATATCCTTCGTGTTTCCCCTGAGGTTCTCTGCTGTGAGCTAAGCTCAAACCCAGGACTGCCAGGCTAAGCCTGAAGCTAAATGCTTAGCCTTTCATGAACTCAGCCACCAGCCATCTCCCTTTCCCTGCTCAGACCCCAGTGAACCAGCCCCCTGCCTGTATTGTTTCATTATTATCTATGTGCTTTGTCTTAAAATAAACTCCTTGGACTTTTACCAGTGCCTCTGTGTGTGTTCTGCATCTTGGGCTTTACTCAAAGAAAACCCATCATGACAGAACACTGCGGCCAAACTCAAAGCCCAGCAGAACACCTCCGCCGTTGGACTGAGAAACAGGACGCTCAGACTCTGGATGACACACAAACCCTCCATGAGTTACTGTTAAAACAAACGGTCAACGGCTCGTCCTGCCCCGAATCCACTTCCGCTTCCTGGGTCACCGGCGGTGACGTCATCTCCTAGTCAAGATGATAATCTTCCTCCCTGGTCTGAATTCTACCCCTCGTTTTGGTCACCCGGTCCTTCTCTGCCGGAGAGATTTTCAGGTAATCCAAGAAAGCTTAAAGGATTTCTTTTCCAGTGCTGATTATTTTTGAGTTTCCATGCTTCAAAATTTCTTTATGCTAAGGATAGGATAGCTTTTGTTATCTCTTTTTTGTCTGGTGAAGCTCTTGAATGGGCGGAGACCACATTTCCACCTAGAACTAGAGAAAACTGCACTTTTGAAAGATTCATCCAGGAGTTAGAAAGAACCTTTAGTCAGGTCTCTAAGTTCTCCGTTTCTGGCAAACTACTTAATACTAAACAGGGTAATAGGTCCGTTGCCCAGTTTTCGTCCGAGTTCCTGGGTAGAGCAGCCGTTTCTGGTTGGAACGAGTCTGCACTCAAGTCCGCTTTCCTCTTAGCTCTTAATGAATCTGTCAGAACCGAGCTTTCTTTTTACGTCGAGCCACCTAGCCTCGAGGACCTCATTGAACTAGCCATAGGATTAGATCCAGCATCACAAACCAGTTTCAGCTCCTCTCCGCGCCGGATTAGCCTTAGTTCCCATGTTCTAGACCACCATTTAATTCCATCCGTTAAGAGACTCAAAATTAGTCCACCAGTTTCACGTCCATCTGTTAGAGTTCCACGCCAGCCAGATTCTGATCCTGAACTAGTTATTAACCCGGATAGTTTTAAACCTGACCCCGTGCCTGATTCCTTAGCCTCAGATCATGTTATTCATTCTGGTACCCTTACTTTTCAACCGGTTTATTTGTCGCCAGATTCAATCTGTGATCCCGGCAGTTTAGCTCCAAAGACCCCTCGGCGTAAAAAGAGGCGTCGCCTTAAATCAGCTCTGGCTGTCTAGAGACCCCCGGGTCAGCTCTGTGCCATCCAGAGACCCCTGAGCCTGCCCTGTGCCGTCCAGAGACCCCTGAGCCTGCCCTGTGCCGTCCAGAGACCCCTGAGCTAAAAATTAAGAGGGCTTCTGAATTTAGTGCTGGTGAAAATGTGCCTCCAAGAGTCCCTCAGCGGAGGCCACTAATCGCCAAGAACCCTTCACCGACGCCTCAAGCCACCTCAGAGACTGAACTTGAGCCTCCATGGGTGGTTCCTCCGTTTCCAGAGGTGGAACCACAGTCGGTGGTCCCACCTGCTCCTGAGGCTGAACCGCAGTCAGTGGTGTCGCCTGTCCCTGAGGTGGAACCACAGTCGGTGGTGTCGCCTGCTCCTGAGACGGAACCACAGTGGCTTGCCCACCAGAGGCTTGCCCACCAGAGGGCGCCGAGGATCCTCTTCTGCTCTCTTTGTCTCTTTCTCTTAGGGCTGGAGTCACTGTCAGGTTCTGGAGACTACCCTCTGCCTCCAGCAGAGTGCGCCGTGGGTCCTCCTGAGCTGAGCCTCCCACACACCTGTGGCTGATCTACTAATCAGGAGGACCACAGTATTTAAGCTGACTTCAGATCTTGCCTCAACGCCGCAGTGTTGATCTTAGTTGGTTAGCAACCTGAGCCTCTGTTACTTACTGGAAGAATCTAGGTTATCTCTAGTGTGAGATCAGATTCAAATTCTTCCCTGTTTCTGCCTCACAGGAATCCAGTCTCTTCGTGAAGCTCTGGATGAGCTTAACCTCCTGTCTCCTTGTGAAGCTCTGGATGAGCTTAACCTCCTGCCTCCTCGTGAAGCCCTGGAAGAGCTGCCTCACTGGTAACCTGTCTCTGGCCTGCAGCTCTGGGAGAGCTGCATCACAGGAAACCAGTCTCCAGCCAGAAGCTCTAGGCGAGCTTAACCTGCTATCTGCCCTGGTGAGCCAACCCGAAGATTCCTACATGGTTGGAACCTGACGACTTCAAAGTGGAGTTTCCCTAGAGGTTCCCAAGTGGATTTTCCCCTGATGTTCCCTGCTGATAGCTGGACGCTCAGCCTGAAGAATCCTCTGAGTTAAATCCCCTGTTGTTCCCTACTAGAGCTGGAAACTCAGCCAGAGATATCCTTCGTGTTTCCCCTGAGGTTCTCTGCTGTGAGCTAAGCTCAAACCCAGGACTGCCAGGCTAAGCCTGAAGCTAAATGCTTAGCCTTTCATGAACTCAGCCACCAGCCATCTCCCTTTCCCTGCTCAGACCCCAGTGAACCAGCCCCCTGCCTGTATTGTTTCATTATTATCTATGTGCTTTGTCTTAAAATAAACTCCTTGGACTTTTACCAGTGCCTCTGTGTGTGTTCTGCATCTTGGGCTTTACTCAAAGAAAACGCATCATGACAGATAAAAGGAGTTGCTTATGGAAGCAGGACAAATTAACTGGAAGCTTTTCCATGTTGTAGTTACATCTTAATAAAAAATCTAGCCCACCCAAGGACTTAAAGAGTCTCTTTGGATCCACCTAACTTTGAATGTAGAATGTAGGGTACTGAAGTCCAAAACATTAAATCCACCTGAGTTTAATCTATTAATAATAACATTTTTCTTAATAAGATGAGGCTTTTTTCCCCAGATAAAATCAAAAAGTATTTGAACAATTTCAGTGCAACGGCTATTTGGTACATTAAGGGCTGAACTAGCATAGACAAGTCGAGAAAGACCTTCAGTTTTGGCCAGCAGGACCTGACCAGTGATAGTCAGGTCTCTCTGTAACCAACGATTAAATCTTTGTTGGCAGGAGGGTATAATCGGATCAAAGTTTTTGTTAACTCTTTCTGTCTGCTCTTTCACTAATGTTACCCCAAGATATTTAATTTCAGACTTCACAGGAATTCCAGATAGAGTTAAATCATTACAAGTACTTATTGGAAGAAGTTCACACTTGGATAAGTTAAGTTGAAGACCAGAGGCTACAGAAAATTTATTTAAAAGTTTAAGTGCAACATTTATTTGATCCTTATCCTGTAGAAATAAAGTTGTATCATCAACTTAGTTGACTCAAGAGTATAGTTTTTCCTGAAATTTGCATGCCTTTGAGATCAATATTTTTAATAAAAGTAGCTAGAATTTGCATGGTAGAAGAAACAAAAAATGTGAAACAGGGCATCCCTGAAAATCCCACGTTTTATTTCAAATCTTTTGGTAGTACCATGGGGCAATTTTATTGAGCTATTTCCAAATGCGTAGAGTGTGCGAATTGATTGTTGAAAATTCTCTCCAAAGCCAAATAAGCTAAGGGCTTTGAAGATAAACTCATGTTCTATGGAGTCAAAGGCCTTTTGAAAATCTAAAAATAAAATAAAGCTGTTCGCTAAAACCATTTCTGGATAATCTAAGATATCAAGAACCAATCTTATATTATCAATAATATGCCTTCCAGCCATAAAGCCATTCTGAGATTCTTCTAGAATATCATTAAGAACTGTTTACATTTTTTTTGCCAAACAACTTGCTAAAATTTTGTAAATATTGTTAAGTAAAGAGATAGGATGCCAATTATCCAAAATTCAATAAATACAGAGTGTAGAAATGTAGTGAGTTCTTCTGAGAACATCTTATAAAATTCTGATTTAAGCCCATCTGTACCAGGAGATTTATTGGATTTGAGACTATTGGTAGCTTCTTTAATTTCTTTTGGTGTTATTGGAGATTCACATAATATTTTGTTTTGGTCACCAATAGTTTTTTTGCCATTAAAGGAATTAAAGAAATAGTTATGTTCTTCTGGAGAATGTCTAGATTGATTGATTGATTTATATAAGGTTTCACATATATTGGCAATCATTTTGGGATCATCAATTATTGTGCCATTGGAATTAAGTTTAGTAATACCATTTTTTGTTTGTCTTTGTTTTTCAAGTTTTAAGAAGTAGCTAAAGTTTTGTTCTCCTTCTTCTAACCATTTGGCCCGCGAACGTATTTAAGCTCCTTTTGCTTTTTTTTATATAAATTTGATCAAGTTTAAGCTGAAGGCTTTGTAATTTAGCTTTTTGTAGTTCAGATAGATTTTCAGGAAGAATAAATGATAATGATATCTACTCCGAGATCAGTGAGGTTTCCTCCTTTATGCTATTTTTTATTTTATTTGCCCCAGCTTTACTTAAGATCTTTCTTAACTCATATTTTAAAAGCTCCCAATAACGTCCATAATTATTTTCAGATTGTGCTAATTTGAAGTAACCTGACAACAGCCAGATGCATGTCTCACTCCGCCTAGCTCCGCTCACATACATCTGGGAACCCGCCATAGGAATTGCCTTTACTGAAGGCTGGGCCTTATCAAAACTCCTTGCATATGATTGGATAAGCCACTTTTCTGTCATCTTTATTGACGTGCTATTTCAACCACTCACACCGAAGCTAACCCGTGACGCTGTGAGAGGAGGAGCCATTTGGTAGATCAAGCTCTTGCCAAATCCGGTCGGGAGAAGGGCGAAAACATCGTTTCCACCAACAAAAGCCTTCAAAGCCGTTCTCTGATGTTCTTTTAATGAAACAATATCAGATAGATTGGACAACACAGAAGAAATAGCAGCATCAATGCTAACGCTTGCTTCCTCAATGCGAGCCGCCATTGTTGTTGGAATCTCACGGTCGCTTCTCCACTCCAGGACACACCCACCCTGCGTCCTGATTGGACAGACCATAAATTCGGTTGGGGAAATCACTTTCAATGAGCGGGTTCCCAGATGTATGTGAGTGGAGCTGGGCGGAGCGAGACATGCATCTGGCTGTTGTCAGGTTAAATTTGAAGTGCTATATAACTTTGTTTTGAATTGTTAAATAAACTAATTTGTCATTAAGAAGTGAGTTATTCATTTTCCAATATGCAGGGTATCTTTTAGTACTTATATCAGCATAAATACAAATTTCTAATAGAGTGCCTTTATGATCAGTAAGGGGTGCTTGAATAATCTCAGCTTTGCAATTAGAGTGCTGTAAGGAGTAAGAAATTAACCAAAAATCGATTCTTGAGTGTGGGAGACAGCTTTGTTTTTCCATGTAAAGTTTTTTGTGTTTGGATTATTTACCCTCCAAATATCTATTAAACTTTGCTCATTCATAAAGTCAACAATCTGAGAATTTATTCTTTGCTTGCTATGCCATCGGTCAACCTCATCATTCACAGTAATGTTGAAATCTCCTAAAATTATCTTAATATCATTAAATTTTTTCATAAAAGCTTCAATACTGGAATTTAAAATTTCAAACAACCTGATATTATCCTTGGCGTTGTTGTACCCATAAATGTTACCAATAAGAAAGAAAAAATTATCACATTTGATAACTGAGAGAATATAGTGTCCAGCTGGGTCGGTGGAAATAATGCTGCTATTGAATTTGTGCTTCAAAGTTAATGTACCTGCTGCACGGTGAGTTCTATGGGCCTTCCATAGATCTTCTCCCCACTGAGCTTTCCAACGTTTATAGTCACTTTCAATGGAATGAGTCTCTTGAAATAAACAAAAATCAGCACCACAATTTTTTGCAACCGGGATTTTAGCTTTTCTTTTAGTGATATCCCTCAGTCCTCGAGCATTAACTGAGAAGAACTTTAACATAGTAGAAAAAAAAAACTAAACAAGATAAGTATTGGGGTTTTAAGTCGAACTTAACTGGGAACATGGAACTCTTCCTCCATAATAAGTTGAATGGAAACCAACGAAACAGTTATTCAATTTCCTTGCGGTCCACAAAAGCACGTCCTCCTACAAAGTATGTGATCTTCTTATCCTTTCAGGCTTGTTGGATTATTGGCAACACGGCTCCGTTTCTCATGGTCTTCCACAGAGAGGTCTTCTTTGAACAGGAGATTTCTTTCCTTCAGATAGCCAGAGTTCTTTGCCATTTTCCAGATCATGTTTCGAAAATGCTTCATAGAAAACTGGAGGATGATATCTCGAGGTTGTGGTTTGGTTGGATGTTTTCTGCCTAGCCGATGTACTGAATCAATCACCTCCGGAAGCTTCTCTTTGTAGTTTGGAATAATATTCTGACACACCTCCACCACCTTGAGCCGAGCATCCTCCGTCTCTTCTTCAGGCATGCCGCGGAGACACAGATTCCACCGCTTCTTCTCACGTGTGAGCTCCAGCACTTTGTTTTCCAACGCTTGAATCTTTTCTTCAGCTTTGCTGACTCGGCTGACCATGGTTTGCAGAGTGTTTTTAATATCTTGTATGTCAGCGGAGAGAAAATTAATAGAAGAGTCATCGATAGATTTTCCAATAGATGTCCCTTGCTCCTCAATAGCTAGCTTCAGCACCGCAATCACGTTATCTGCTGTGGCTTGCTCCATTTTACCTTTCTTGGTAGATGGTGACTTTGTAGGAGTAAGCACCAGATGACCTTCGGTTTTGCGTTTTGTTGTTGAGGTTGAAGACATTACAAATATATCTGTTCTGACGGGAAAAGAGGAAAGGTTGGAGGAAAGTTCCGAACACCGTCTAACCGCTAGCCGCCATCTTGGCTCTCCCCAGCCTGATCTTGAATGTGGAGAAGACGAAGGGGTTCATCTTGGACTTCAGGAAGAACCGGCCTAACCATGCTCCACTGCTCATCAGCTCCTCAGCTGTGGAGGTGGTCAGCATCACCAAATTCCTGGGGGTGCACATCACAGACACCCTCACCTGGAATGTAAACACCACCTCAAAAGGGCAAAAAGCGCATGTACTTCTTGCGGAGGATGAGGAGAGCCCACCTGCCCCTACCCATCCTCACCACCTTCTACAGAAGCACCATAGAGAGCATTCTGACCAGCTGTCTCACTGTGTGGTGTGGAGGCTGCAGTGCCTTAGACTGAAAGAAGGTGAGAACAGCAGAGAGGATCATGGGGGCTCCTCTCCCCTCCATTAAAGACATTTCATCCCAGCGCTGCATGTCCAGAGTCTAAAACATCATAAATGACTCCTCACACTCCCACCATGGACTGTTCTCCATGCTGCCCTCTGGGAAGAGGTTTCAAAGCATTCGATGCAGATCCAGCAGGTTCCATATCAATTTCTTCCCCACTGCCTTTAGGCTTTTTTTTTTTTTTTTTTTTTTTTTTTTTTTTTTTTTTTACAGCGTCCTGTCTGGCAATGTGGCAATAAGAATAATTGTTTTGATGCCAAAAAAAGCCCAACATGTTTTACTTTCACAAGTGTAGCAGTATGGCAATTGCCATATTGCTCCGCTTGTTTCATGCATATAAATTGCTTTATTATAATTATGCAGGAAGTTTTACAGTTTATATGGACACTGCAATGTAAATAGAGCAGTAAAACAGAAGAAGAAAAGGAAAAAAGAAAAAAAAGAGAAAAGATAAAAAAGAAAGGGTAGAGATAGAAAGGAGACAATGACAAAACATTTTTAGTCTACTTCATTTCCTGTAACAAGATGAAAAAAGAACAGCACAACCGAAAGACATGGTACGACATATACAATAAAGTTTAAACTATCGCTAAAGTAATATTATAAAGTCTGACATGTACTCTGTGTTACCTAAAGATATGAGTGTGGGCTTTCTGTATGGAAGTGAATCTCTGAGTACCTAGAGCCAAGCACCTGTAATTGTTTGTGAGGGTGCACTTGTGCATATAAAGTTTATCCGTAGAAAAAATGCTCAATAGTGGTTGTGGAGAGCTGGAGAGGCACACCCCCCAGAGCACTGAGTCCAGCGCCGGGAGACCCAAAGCCCCAGGTGCCCAAAGGGACCCAAAGAGGCACCAAGGAGGGGCCAGCCCCGGAAATCAGACCCCCACCAAGGGAGGAGGAGAGACAGCTCCGAAGAAGCGCCCCAGCCACCGCCATGCCGGTGCCCCGGAGAGCCGCGGAGACGAGCCTGCGGGCTCCTCCGGCAGCCGGCCACCCTGAAGTAGGGCCGGGCACCGAACACCGGCCCCCCCACGGCACCGACCAAAACACCCCGGCCCCACAGAGCGCCGAAACACGCCCCGCCGCCCGGCACCAAGCCCCGGCGACTGGCCGCACCACACAATGCGACCACACCACCCACGCAAAACACACAGGCGGCCACGCCCACAGCGGGGCACACGCGCATCCACCGCGAACCCCCGCAAAATGCCCCCCAGGCCAAAAGAGCGGCCCCACCCCACCAAGACAGATGCCAACAGCGCGCAACACAACACACCGTGCACAGAATTAACCCAAGAGCAGAAAAGCCACCCGGCGCCCAACCGCAAGAAGAGCAGACCGCAGCCGCCGCAGCCGCCGCGGGCAGCACAAAGCCAGAGCGTAGCGAACCATGCCGCACCCCCAATGGATGAAGCCAGAGCAGCCCAGCCGTGTACGCCACCCACACCCCCTCCGCCAACCGCACCAGACCCCGACACGCGGCCGAAGCAACTCCGCCACCCCAGCCCCCCGACGCGCACCGGCCGGAGCCACTCCACCCCCCACCCGCCCTGTAGCCACACCAGCCGTGATCAGCGGGAACAAAGCAGCTCCACCATGCCTCCAAGTGGGAAAACCCACCCAAAAACCAAATCAGCGCAGCCAGCCCATCCACACCAGCCCCCCAACACCACCCCTGCCGGAGTCGCCTAGACCCCCACACACCAGCGGCGCGCCACCAGCAGGACCCCCAACCAACGGGGCCGCCCCCCCCAAGAAAACAGACATGCCAATCCCCCCCAGCAAAAAAAAAACGGCAAGCAGACACCGACCCGCCCGCAACCGCTCCCCCCACCGAAAGAAAATAAATAAAAAAAATAAAAAAATAAATTATATATATATATATATATATATATATATATATATATATATATATATATATATATATATACATATATATATATATATATATATATATATATATACATAGCGCAACTGGATAGCTCGGTAGGTAACACTGATGACACAGGTGACCGGGGTTCGATTCCTGGCATGGACATCCAGGTGGACCCTTAGGCAAGGTCCTTTGTGCTTAGTGGCCTACCTCAGGCATGAGTGAAACCGCAAATACAAGAGCCATACCGGCTCGGAACGTCGCCCGGGTTAACAAGGTTGCTAGGGAACCAGGGCAACTTGATGACAAATTGGCTACTGGAACAAGACATAGATGGACTAGAGCAGAAAACTTGATACTGATGAAGTGCTACTATACAAGTGTCCCCAGTGAGAGAGGTTACATGCAGAGACTATGGGAATTATGGCAGCTCCAACAACCATTGTCATCATTGACAAAGAAACAACTACTAACTCAGTGTTCTAACATCCGCAAACGGCAGCTCCTATCACAGCATGCTGCGGCTAGAAATTGATTAGGTACAACTGACATGCTGCGGCAAGGGGGAGTCAGGACAACAGGGACCCACCAGCCAGCCGGGCACAGGACCGACACCACCACCCTCCCCCCATCCTGTCCATCCACAAAAAAAATCAATGAATAAATAAATAAATAAATAAACGAAACATTTATGATAATAATAATACAAAAAAAGGAAAGAAAAAAATGATAATAAGTAAATAAATACATAAATAAATAAATAAATATGGGGGGGACAACCCCGGCCGGTCAGCCCACGCACAACACGCAGAGCCACCACCCCGGATGAAGTCCCACCAGGGGACAGCACGGACCAGGACCGAGACAGGGAGGCAGACCCGAAGCCCTTCTGAAATCCTCTTCCCTCTATCACCACCCCCCACCCCCCCTCCGGAGATCTAATCCCTCCCCTACAATAACATTCAAACTACTCACCACACAAGCGACAAAAGACATCCAGGCCAAGATAATTCCTACTCCCCCTCCCTCCCCTTCCCCCACTTACAGAGTGCAAACCCCTGAAGGTGTAAGCATGTGCCATAGGTGATAATGTCCATGCCCCCCCAGCCCAACAGGCCCTGAGGCACCCCGGCACACCAGAGGCCTCGGCAGCAGGGACAGACAGCCGGGCGTACACCGGCCCAGACCCCAAGCAGAACCCGAACCCCCGAAACCCAACCGGGGCCCCCGCCCGAGGGCAACGTGCCCCAGGGATCCCAGACCCACCCCGGACCCCCGGCGCCGGCACCAACACCCCCACCCTGACACCGGCCCCCGATTGACCCCCCTGACACCGGTCCTACAACACCAATCCGAAGAAGAAGAAGGCCACACAACACAGCAAAGCACAAATCCCAAGTCCCATTCCAAGCTCTGATTCCCCCGCTCACACCCCCCCTCCAACACACACAAAAAATTCCCCCTTGTTGAAGACAGCCCTTCAACAGACACACATGAACCCAGGCCACAGGCACGACCACCCATGCACCCCTCCAGACAATGCAACCATGCCAAGCGCCATTGCCAACCACCGAAACCCAGCACCGAAAGACGAGGCACACCCTGCAGAACAGAAGCACTCCGGCCAGCACCACAAAAGAACCGATGCCCGGCGCCCAGGATAGTTTTCTTTGCGATACATAATGCAGTGAAGGCCATGCAAACTGATTTTTTTTCCATAGAGCTTCCCTCAAAGTCACCCAGCAAGCAAACTGGAGGGGAAAGTGGGATTTTACAACCCAGGCACAGTGATAGATCCTTACATACCTGTACCCAGAATCTCTGAACCGACGTGCATAACCATAACGCGTGAAAATAATTATCAAATTGATTGCCTGTGCACTGTGGACAGATGTTAGATTGCGCAAAACCCATCTTGAATAATCTTTGACCTGTATAGTGCACTCTGTGGAGGATTTTGTGTTGTATTAATTGTAAATTGGGGTTTCTAGTCATGTTAAAAGTTCTTAGACATATCTGAGCCCAGATGTTTTGTTCAAAGCTGACTGATAAATCCTCCTCCCATTTAGTAATAGGAAGAGATATTGTATCATCCAGTTTAGTCAGTGTCCTGTATAATTTAGACAGTAGTTTGGAGGGGGTTATCTCTAGAAACTCTGATATTTTAGTTGGAATTTTTAAACCTCCATCAATATGCTTAAATTAATTTCTAATTATAGCTTTAATTTGCTCATATTCTAAGAATTTATTTTTGTTAATGCCATATTGCAAATTTATTCTAGCAAATGTGATAAACTCCATACCTTCAAATAAATTATCCAGATATGTAATACCTTTATTCTTCCAGTACGGAAAGTTTATCACATTATTGTTTTTTAGAATGCGAGTACGACTGCACGGGATAAGTGATGACTTCGTTATTTTTAGAAATTCCCACCATGCTGTCAGGGAAGAGCTGATGTTAATATTTTTAAAATATGAGTGCCGTTTGATCTTAGAGCTAATAAACGGCAAATCTGAAATGATTATATTACTGCATATTTCCTGTTCTGTGTCTATCCGGGGCTCATCTAAGGCATTATGTTTTATCCATTTAGAGATGTATTGTAATCTATTTGCTAAGTAGTAGTTTTGGAAGTTAGGTAAATCTAGTCCCCCTCTGTCTTTAGTTTTTTGTAATGTCTTTAAGCTGATATGAGGGGGTTTGTCCTTCCAAAGAAATTTAGAGATGGAAGAATCTAGAAATCTGTGGTGAAGTCCAGCTTCAAAGGGGTTTGGTTTTTTAGGACCACTCGTCTCAAGGCTGGTGAAGAAACCAACCTAACCCAGTCTTTTAGAGTCCGGTTAGTGGGTGTTTCCTTGGAGGGGCTGGTGAAGATGGGAAAAACCAAAGTGGTTTTGCTGCCTGGTGATGACCGTTGGACTGGTGTTCCTAGGGACTCAAGCTGACTGCCAGAAACAAAGGAAAAACCAGAATGGTTTTTGATGGATCCACAGCAAGTCATTCCTGTGGTGCCAATATGAGGTGGCAACATTCCAAGCACGTTGCTGAAGGTTTGAATAAAATGGACTGTTATATTTGTACTCATACAGACCGCTCTGGATGAGTTGAAGATTTAATGAGGTATGTTGACCATCACACCTCTGGTGCAAGTCCAGCACCATGGACAAGTTGGTTCACCATGGGATCATGGTGGCAGGTGCTGATGAAGATAGCTTTACCACTTGTAGGATTATTTTTCATATTTTGCCTTTTTATTTGTTGCTTAATACCATGTCTCCAGTCAATGATTCAGAGAATGATAGTATCCACTCTAATCCAGTATTCAGCTGTAACTTATATTAAACTCCGCCAAGATGCTGATGAAGATAATGATGAAGCTTTGTAATCTTTTACAGGGATAATGATCGCCTCCTAGGGAGGGGTTGAGGAGGAATTTTTCTCTATTGGAGAGTTTTTGCCTACTCAAGGGACAGATTTTTTTCTTTTTACATTCTTAATAAATTTTGCCTTTTTGCTTGAATTTTCCTTTTAATATTGTTGTGTTTTGCATATTAAACTTTGATTACTGAATTCCCTATCTGCAATGCATTCATGATGTATGTAGTGAAAATCTTTTTAGAAGTGCTATATGCTGATGTTCTTTATGTATAACAGGGGGGAAATGTTAGAGTTACAATTATAAAATTAATGTGTGGGCATATGAAACATTGAAGAAATAAGATGCTACATTTCTGTCCTGTGATTCAATCAGGAGGGTCATAAACTTTTATGACCTGCATCCAGTAGGTCATGAGGCAAAGTCACACTGTTGTGTGACTTGCATACAGCCAGATGGTCATTTCACACTGTCTTATGACCTGCATCCTGCCAGATAATCATTACAGGGTTTTCTGTTTAAGACCCGCCCTATTATGTTGTAAACTGTTAATTGTTGGGAGCTGGAGAAAATCCCATCTTTCTCCAGCAGAGTCCGCCGTGGATCCTCTGAGGGAGCCTCCTGCACAGCTGCAGCTCATCAAGATCATCAGAGGATCCACTACATAAGCTGTCTTCAGACCTTGCCTCAACGCCGCAGTGTTGTTCCAGTTGGTCAGCGCTAAAGCCTAGATCCTCAGTGTATCTCCATGACTTTGAATCCAGGTTGGATTCTAACTACTGTCTCTGTTTTCCAGGAAACCCGTGCCTCCTCTGTGAAAGCTCTGGAAGAGCTAACCTGCCGAACCGACCCTCTGAGCCAAACCCTGAAGATTCACAGAGAACCCCCAAGCAGCTCTGGACTAGCCAAGGGGCGGTCGTTGAGGGGGGGGTACTGTTGGGAGCTGGAGAAAATCCCATCTTTCTCCAGCAGAGTCCGCCGTGGATCCTCTGAGGGAGCCTCCTGCACAGCTGCAGCTCATCAAGATCATCAGAGGATCCACTACATAAGCTGTCTTCAGACCTTGCCTCAACGCCGCAGTGTTGTTCCAGTTGATCAGCGCTAAAGCCTAGATCCTCAGTGTATCTCCATGTTGGATTCTAACTACTGTCTCTGTTTTCCAGGAAACCCGTGCCTCCTCTGTGAAAGCTCTGGAAGAGCTAACCTGCCGAGCCGACCCTCTGAGCCAAACCCTGAAGATTCACAGAGAACCCCCAAGCAGCTCTGGACTAGAGCTGGGAAATCTAAGCCAAGGTCTGTTCAAGCTAAGACGTGAGACGCTGAAGCAGCAAACGGACTCTGCTGATAAACTCTTCTCCAGAACCAACAGTGACTCTCCCAAAGAAAACCTCAAGAACCCTCAAGGTACAATCAGTGCACCTTTGGAAATCAAACCCTGTCAAAAGTCAATAACTGTGCTGTCTCTCACGCAGACTCCGGTGAAACCAGAATCCAGGCCCGAACCAGAATCAGTACATTCTGTGTGTGTGTGATTAATAAACTAGGGCTGGGCGATATAGAAAAAAAGCTTATCGATAAATAAAATGCATATTGATCGATATCGATAATTATTGAAAAGATTTGAAACCATATTTTATTTGCAGCTCTGCCTGGACTTTTTATAATATTGCTAAATGATTTAATTTTAATAAAAAACACAAACACAGACTTCGAATTAAATCTTTATTTAACCAACTTTTTAACCATAACAGAATTGTTTTAAAGAAAAATAACTTAAGAGACCTGAGTTATGTTATTAAATACTGACAAAGAATGAACTAAAGTGACCAGAAAAGTGACCAAAATAAATATAACAAATAAATAAATGCCCCCCCACCGCCGCCCCCGTTTCCTGCTTTAACCTGAGTTATTACTTTGAAGTTTCTGGCCCCTCAGCATTTTTATCTCAATTGTTAGAACTACGTGGGAAACTGCCCAGAACTGAAAATATATATATATTTTCCGAAGATTCCTCGGAGGAGAGCCGCACCGGGGCCTACACAGCTAGTACTCTTGCGGCTGTGAGCGGCTGAGATGATAAAAAAAAGTTGGTTTCATTATCAGACTGGTTTTCACTGGTTCCCGACACATTTTCCAGATGACTGTGGTTTGTTTTTGGTCCGACTTGCCATGACCGAAATACTGCCAGACTGCCGAACTACAAAAACCTTTCTTTGAAACAATTTCCTCCGCCTCTCCTTGCTGCACAGCTTCATGTGCTCTGTGTTGTAGTTTGAGAGGGCGGCGCTTGGTGACGGCATGCCTGGGTCCGCAATTGTGATTGGTTGGGAGGAAGTAGTGACTAGCATAAACCTACATGCTAGGCTACAATGAGAAGGAAGGAAAACTGTGTTTCTTTTTTATCGAACTTTTATCGACCCTCTTTTTTTCTATTGCGCCACATGTCTATCGATCGATATATATCGTTATTGAATTATCGCCCAGCCCTACGCTAGACTGGTTGGTACGTGAACCGATTTTGAGGCAAGAAAATCAGACGGCTCAGAAACTAAGGGGACAGATATTCTAACGGGTTCTGATGCTAGATTTACTGGTTCTATAATGGATGCTGATGCTTGATCTGGCTGGCTGAGAGGGAAATGAGGTGGCAAGAAGGGGAAGAGATCATCCCAATCTCTATAGAAGAAATTCCAGAGGTCTGACTCCTGGAATTGGGGAGCTCTGACTGTCTGGGGTAAAAATACTGGACCTATTTTAAGTTTTTTGGTGGATGGTGCTAATTGTTGATCGCGGAGGTGTTTACAAAGTCTGACCTGATGCAAATGGGAAAGAGTTCTGAACCGGAAGCTGAACAGTTTTGGATCTGGCTCGTAGTCTGTTATCTACAAGTACAGGTGCTGGTCATAAAATTAGAATATCATGAAAAAGTAGATTGATTTCAGTAATTCCATTTAAAAAGTGAAACTTGTATATTATATTCATACATTACATACAAACTTATATATTTCAGATGTTTATTTTGTTTAATTTTGATGTTTACAAATGACAACAAATGAAAATCTCAAATTCATCATATCAGAAAATTAGAATATTGTGAAAAGGTTCAAAATTGATGGCCCCTGGTGCCACACTCTAATCAGCTAATTAACTCAAACCACCTGCAAAAGCCTTTAAATGGTCTTTCAGTCTAGTTCTATAGGCTACACAATCATGGGGAAGACTGCTGACTTGACAGTTGTCCAAAAGACGACCATCGACACCTTGCACAAGGAGGGCAAGACACAAAAGGTCATCGCTAAAGAGGCTGGCTGTTCACAGAGCTCAGTGTCCAAGCACATTAATAGAGAGGCGAAGGGAAGGAAAAGATGTGGTCGAAAAAAGTGTACAAGCAAGAGAGATAACCACACCCTGGAGAGGATTGTGAAACAAAACCCATTCAAAAATGTGGGGGAGATTCACAAAGAGTGGACTGCAGCTGGAGTGAGTGCTTCAAGAACCACCACACACAGACGTATGAAAGACATGGGTTTCTGCTGTCGCATTCCTTGTGTCAAGCCACTCTTGAACCACAGACAGCGTCAGAAGCGTCTTGCCTGGGCTAAAGAGAAACAGGACTGGACTGCTGGTGAGTGGTCCAAAGTCATGTTCTCTGATGAAAGTAAATTTTGCATTTCCTTTGGAAATCAAGGTCCCAGAGTCTGGAGGAAAAGAAGAGAGGCACTTCATCCACGTTGCTTGAAGTCCAGTGTAAAGTTTCCACAGTCAGTGATGGTTTGGGGTGCCATGTCATCTGCTGGTGTTGGTCCATTGTGTTTTCTGAGGTCCAGGGTCAACGCAGCCACATACCAGGAAGTTTTAGAGCACTTCATGCTTCCTGCAGCTGACCAACTTTTTGGAGATGCAGATTTAATTTTCCAACAGGACTTGGCACCTGCACACAGTGCCAAAGCTACCAGTACCTGGTTGAAGGACCATGGTATCCCTGTTCTTAATTGGCCAGCAAACTCTCCTGACCTTAACCCCATAGAAAATCTATGGGGTATTGTGAAGAAGAAGATGCAATACACCAGACCCAACAATTCAGAAGAGCTAAAAGCCACTATTAGAGCAACCTGGGCTATCATAACACCTGAGCAGTGCCACAGACTGATCGACTCCATGCCACGCCGCATTGCTGCAGTAATACAGGCCAAAGGAGGCCCAACTAAATACTGAGTGCTGTACATGCTCATACTTTTCATGTTCATAGTTTTCAGTTGGCCAACATTTCTATAAATCCTTTGTTTTTATTGGTCTTCAGTAATATTCTAATTTTCTGTTATGATGAATTTGAGATTTTCATTTGTTGTCATTTGTAATCATCAAAATTAAACAAAATAAACATCTGAAATATATGAGTTTGTATGTAATGTATGAATATAATATACAAGTTTCACTTTTTAAATGGAATTACTGAAATCAATCTACTTTTTCATGATATTCTAATTTTATGACCAGCACCTGTATAGAATACAGTATAAGTTCATCTAAGGTTGTAGCTACATCGAAAGTAACCAGTTCACTCTTAAGGGATTCATCTAGAGCATGAAAATAGGCGCATCTGAGTGCAGAATCGTTCCAACCGGAAGTAGCCGCTTTAACCCGGAAGTCGATAGAGAAATCTACAACGGTTCTTTTTCCCTGTTTGAAATCCAATAATCTACGAGGTTCAGTGGACTTCTCAGAGTCTTGATTAAAGACTTGTTTGAACTCGTGAACAAATTCCCAAAAAGTGCAACTAAAACTTGACTCAGACGAAAATCTGGTTTCCGCCCATTCAAGGGATTTTCCGGACAGTAGTGACAAAATAAAGGCTATTCTTTCCGTGTCATTAGGAAAACTAGACTGAGACTGCTTAAAAAAGAGCAGAAAATGGAACAAAAATTATTTGCACTTACTAGGATTGCCGAAATATCTTTCAGGAAGTGAAGGACGGAATTCTGGAAATGAAGGACTGGGTTCTGACCTGAGTGGGGGATTAATATCTTGTACCGGAAGTTGAACGGATTCAGTCTCTGGTGTAACGCTCTGGGGATACAGGGCTATTTCCTGCTGGGTGCGGTTGGATTTAGATGACGGATGTCTAATTCACGGGGGGCGGAGACATGGTTCCGAATGTGGGCTGGTTGTTGATCCGACATCTTCCAGAGTGACTCCGCAGGGCTAGTGTTTGGCCAGAGTGTTCTGTCATGAGGGGTTTGGATTCTAGCCCATGTGCAGATTACACTCTGAGACTGGGAAAAAGTTCAAGGGTTTATTAAAGGGTTTGAACAATAACAGGTCTGGGGTTATCAGATCCAGGACTGGTCACGACTGGGTTCACTATTCAGGAGATTGAGCTGAGCGGCAGAGGGGAGAAACCAGGGAGGTCCAGGGGCTGTCGGCAGGCTGAGGGCTTGGTGGGGGCAGAGCTTGCAGATCACAGGTTTGAGTTTCCCTTCCAGGTTCTTCAGAGAGTAGGCAGGCAGGTCCTTGAAAGGTTAGATCCTCCAGGGTTCTTCAGAGATCCAACTAACTGGTTTCCATCTGAGAAACTCTTCCAGGTCTCAGGGTTCAGGCAGGTTCAACCTGGGAGGCAGAAAAGACAAAAACAGATTAGTTTCTGGTTCAGGTTTTCAGGGAGTCAAGATTCAGACAGGTGGGTTGGCTCAGGCTTGCTAACCATAACTGGCAAAACACTCTGGCGCTGGAGTGTTGCTCTGTCTCTCCTTAAATGCTGGTCTCCTGATGAGCAAACGAGCCGCAGGTGTGAAGTCAGCTCCAGCTCCAGGAGACCTAGAACGCCCTCTGCTGGAGAAAGGTGGACAGACCCCCGGATCCCCACAGAAACACAAACCCTAAGAAAGGGATCCTCGGCACCCCCTGGTGGGCAAGCCTCAGGATCCCAACAATTTTCATTGAGCCTCTAGCTGCTTCAATCAGACAAACAAATGTGGTTAAAGGTATAAAGGGCATGAAATTAGAGCATAAAATTAGTCTTTACGCAGATGATGTATTACTTTATCTCCAGCACCCTAACACTTGCCTCTCTCAAGTGATTAGTTTACTAGAATCTTTCTCAAAAGTCTCAGAATACTCTATAAATTGATCTAAATCTATAATACTACAAATTAATTGCTCTCTACAGAATCCCTCAGGTCTACAATTGCAATCAGGAAATATCAAATATTTGGGAATTACTGTGTCATAGCTGAGTTATCAAAACTGAACCACACCCCTCTTTAAAAAAAAATAGAAGAGGACCTAGAAAGATGGAAATCGCTTCCTGTTGGGTTTAAATCCAGAGAAATGTGAGTTTAAGAGTTTAAGAGGACGAAATGATCAAACACAGACAGGGATTTGCAAACGTCAGCCTCTGCACAGGGGAGAAGAACTGCTGGCTCACAACCAGCACCTTTTCTCACAGTTCCCTTTACAGCAAAGCCTTTTATTAATGTCATGATGGGTTCACAAATGGAGACCCAGTTATGCAGAACACCACTGACGGACACAGGGATGGAAAGTTTAACAGTTTATTAATCACACACACACAGAATGTACTGATTCTGGTTCGGGCCTGGATTCTGGTTTCACCGGAGTCTGCGTGAGAGACAGCACAGTTATTGACTGTTGACAGGGTTTGATTTCCAAAGGTGCACTGATTGTACCTTGAGGGTTCTTGAGGTTTTCTTTGGGAGAGTCACTGTTGGTTCTGGAGAAGAGTTTATCAGCAGAGTCCGTTTGCTGCTTCAGCGTCTCACGTCTTAGCTTGAACAGACCTTGGCTTAGATTTCCCAGCTCTAGTCCAGAGCTGCTTGGGGGTTCTCTGTGAATCTTCAGGGTTTGGCTCAGAGGGTCGGTTCGGCAGGTTAGCTCTTCCAGAGCTTTCACAGAGGAGGCACGGGTTTCCTGGAAAACAGAGACAGTAGTTAGAATCCAACCTGGATTCAAAGTCATGGAGATACACTGAGGATCTAGGCTTTAGCGCTGACCAACTGGAACAACACTGCGGCGTTGAGGCAAGGTCTGAAGACAGCTTATGTAGTGGATCCTCTGATGATCTTGATGAGCTGCAGCTGTGCAGGAGGCTCCCTCAGAGGATCCACGGCGGACTCTGCTGGAGAAAGATGGGATTTTCTCCAGCTCCCAACAGTACCCCCCCCCTCAACGACCGCCCCTTGGCGGTCCGGAAGAGGTAGATGGGCAGGAACGCTCGTACTCCTCGATGAGCGCAGGGTCGAGGATGTACGAGCCTGGGACCCACTGACAATCCTCCGGTCCGTAGCCCTCCCAGTCGAAGAGGTACTGCCATCCGCGACCTCGTCGACCGGAGTCCACAATGCGGCGCACTGTGAAGGCCGGATGGCCATCGACCTCCAGGGCGGGTGGTGGGGAGTCGGACGGTGGGCACAGAGGGCTCGAAGAAACAGGCTTGATCTGGGAGACGTGGAATGTAGGGTGGATTCGGAGGGACTGAGGTAGTTGGAGACGGACAGCTGATGGGTTGATGACTCGAGAGATTCTGAAAGGACCAATGAATCTCGGGGAGAGTTTTCGAGACATCCCCTTGAGGGGGATGTCTCGAGTGGAGAGCCACACCTCCTGACCCTCAGAGTACTCGAGGGCAGGACGTCTCTTGGCGTCGGCGAAACGTTTAGCGGATGCAGATGACTGGTTGAGTGTGGCGATGGTCTCCCTCCAAATCCTTTGACAGCGACGGATGTGTTGATTGACGGACAGCACCGATATCTCTCTCTCATCTGCGGGGAAAAGAGGTGGTTGATATCCGAGACTGACCTGGAATGGGGATTGTCCAGTGGATGCAGAACGGAGAGAATTGTGGGCATATTCAATCCACGGAAGGAATTGACTCCAATCCAAGGGGTTATTTGACGTGAGGCAGCGGAGGGTGGATTCCAGCTGTTGGTTCATGCGTTCAGTCTGACCATTCGATTGGGGGTGGTAACCTGAGGTGAGAGAGGGTTTGCAGCCGAGAGCAGAACAGAAAGCCTTCCATACCTGAGAGATGAATTGGGGACCTCTGTCCGAGAGGATTTCTTGGGGGATGCCATGAAGCCGGAAAACATGTTTAATAAGAAGCTGAGCTGTCTGGAAGGCCGTGGGAAGTTTTCTGAGGGGAAGTAGATGGCAGGATTTCGAGAAACGGTCAACAATGGTTAGTATGGTGGACATACCTCGAGAGACAGGGAGACCGGTGACGAAATCAATGGCGATATGGGACCATGGACGCGAGGGAACAGGAAGTGGTTGAAGCAGGCCAGAAGGAGGCTGGTGTGAGGCTTTGTTACGGGCACATGTAGGGCAAGCCAACACATACTCCTTAACGTCCTTGTGGAGAGTGGGCCACCAGAAACGTCTGGAGATGAGAGCAACTGTTCTACTCACTCCAGGATGAGCGGTGAATTTGGCGGCATGCATCCACTGGATAAGACGGGACCTGACAGAAGATGGGACATATGTATGGTTAGATGGACCGTTACCTGGATCGGGTTCAGTGGCCAGGGCTGAGTTGATGAGGTCGGTTATCTCCCAGTTGACCACTCCTACTGTACATGAAGCCGGGAGGACTGGTTCAGGTGTCTCAGGATGATCGACGGAGTAGAGACGAGAGAGAGAATCGGGCTTCACGTTCTTGGATCCGGGTCCGTAGGAAATGATTAGGTTGAAGCGGGAGAAGAAGATTGACCACCTGGATTGGCGAGGATTAGCCTGTTTAGTCGACTGGATGTAAGCCAGGTTTTTGTGGTCTGTCCACACAAGAACCGGGTGCTCAGCTCCCTCCAGCCAATGCCTCCATTCTTCCAATGCCAGCTTGATAGCCATGAGCTCTCGATCACCCACATCATAATTCTGTTCAGCGGATGAAAGCCTACGGGAGAAGAAAGCACATGGGTGTATCTTTTGGTCTGAGTCGAGCCTCTGGGAAAGAACGGCTCCAACACCGGAATCTGAAGCATCCACCTCTAGGATAAACTGCTTTGCGGGATCTGGTTGGATAAGGACAGGAGCTCTGGAAAATAAGGATTTTAACCTTTCGAATGCTGCTTGAGCCTCGGGAGTCCACTGAAAAGTTTGTTTTACAGAAGTCAGGTAGGTTAAAGGAAGGGCGGTTTGACTGTAGTTTCTTATGAATCGACGATAGAAGTTAGCGAACCCTAAAAACCTCTGCAGTTGTTTTCGGTTCTCAGGAACTGGCCAGTCTAAGACTGCTTTGATTTTGTCCTCTGAAGGTTTTACCTGGCCGCCCTCGAGCACAAACCCCAAAAAGGTGACTGAAGGTTGATGAAATTCGCATTTCCCGGCTTTCACGAACAGCTTATTCTCCAGTAGTCTCTGTAAGACAAGACGAACATGTTTCTTGTATTCATGGAGGTCCTTGGAATAAATGAGGATGTCATCAATGTACACAAAAACAAAGACGTTGAGGAAATCTCTGAGAACATCATTTACTAGGGCCTGGAAGCAGGCTGGAGCGTTTGTTAGACCAAAGGGCATTACAAGGTATTCGAATTGGCCCAAGGGTGTTTTAAAGGCGGTTTTCCATTCATCGCCTTCTCGTATCCTAAGAAGATGATAGGCGTTTCTTAAATCCAGCTTGGAAAACACTGTTGCACCCTGTACTGGTTCAAAAGCAGAGGCGAGAAGAGGCAGTGGGTATTTATTTTTAATCGTGATCTGGTTCAAACCTCGATAATCAATACAAGGTCTCAGGGAACCATCCTTCTTGCCCACAAAGAAGAAACCGGCGCCCAATGGAGAGGATGAAGGACGAATTATTCGTTGATGTATTTTTCCATAGTTTCTCTTTCGGGCTTGGAAATGTTATACAATCTGCTGCTAGGAAGAGGAGCACCAGGTAAAAGTTCAATGGCGCAATCGTATGGTCTGTGTGGAGGTAGGGACGTCGCACTGACCTTACTGAAGACAGGGGCTAAATCATGGTACTCAGAGGGAACTGAAGAAAGGTCAGGAGAGTCCATCTCCCCCCCACCTCTAGGAGGCCCCACCATAGGGGCAGCAGAACGAAGGCATGTTTCGTGGCACGTAGTAGACCATGATTCCAGGTGACGTTTAGTCCAGTTAATGTGAGGGTTATGCTTCTCCAACCACTCGAACCCGAGAACTAGCGGGGAACATGCAGAGGGAAAAACAAAGAATGTTATTGCCTCTCGGTGATTACATGACAGAAGTAGCTCGAGGGGCTGGGTTTGGTGGGTAACTCGATGGAGTCTCTTTCCGTCTATAGCGGACACACTGAGAGGCTGAGAGAGAGGAACGGTCTTAATTTGGAGTTGCTGGACGAGGTTAGAGTCGATTAGGTTACGTTCACAGCCTGAGTCGATGAAAGCGGAGAACGAGAGGCTTTGGTTATCACAAAAAAGCGTGGCAGGCAGCAACAATCGAGCAGATTTCATTGTGTTTATTTGGCCCGCCAGACTCCTCAGATCCTCTGGCGGGCCCCGGCTTTTGATTTTGCCGGGCATGAGGCGATGAAGTGTCCACTCTCACCACAGTAGATAGATAGTTTACTTAAAAAACGCCTCTGTCTCTCCTCAGGAGTGAGCCTGGTGTGTCCCACCTGCATTGGTTCGAAATCCCTTTCGCCCGAATGAGAGGCCTGAACAGGCAAAGGTAGAGACTGGGGCTTAGACCTCTGAGTGGGCATCTGCTCTGTAGAGGGAGAACAAACAGTCACGTTATGTGAGGCAGAAGAAAAATTGCTCTGCTTCTTAGAACTGTTTCTGGCTCGAATTCTATTATCTAGTCTGATGGAGAGGCGAATTAAATCTTCGAGGGAGGCAGGTTCGTCGAGGGTTGCGAGTTCATCTTTGATCTGTTCGTTTAATGCCATGAAAAAGGCTCCTTT
This sequence comes from Cyprinodon tularosa, assembly GCF_016077235.1. Lineage (NCBI taxonomy): Eukaryota > Metazoa > Chordata > Actinopteri > Cyprinodontiformes > Cyprinodontidae > Cyprinodon > Cyprinodon tularosa. Next base: position 74,273 of record NW_024037807.1, read on the forward strand.
CAGGGCGCTTTGGTTCCATCCGGAAGCCGCCGCCTTAACCCGGAAGTTAATTGAGAATTCAGCCACCGAAGAATTTCCCTGTTTAATGTTGAAAAGAGCTCTAGAATCAATTGTTTGGTCAGTTTCCTGGTTGAAGACCTGGGTAAATTCAGCAATGAAGTCAGAAAAATAGCAATTTAAACTGTCGTCGGCGGCAAATCTTGCCTGAGCCCATTCCAAGGCTCTTCCTGTTAACTGAGAGAGAATGAAAGTTATCTTCTTGTGATCCGTGGAAAAACTACCAGGGGAGTTCTGAAAGATCAACCGGCACTGAAATAAAAATCCTTTGCAATCTTTCATGTTACCGGAGAATTTCTCTGGGAGACTAGGACGGAACTCTGATGACGTCACAGCCTGTGACCTCGGAGGAGGGACTGGACCCGGAAGTGATTGTGGAGCAGCATTAGCGCTATTCAGGAAATTAGCACAACTCTGTAGCATTTGATTATGAGTTCCAACTAGATGGTATAACTCACGGAGCGTTTGGGTTTGTCCTTGTAGTTGAGCATCCTGCTCCTCCAAACGACGGGTGAGGTGATCTGCTGGGCCTTGAGTCTGGCCGCAGTGTTCTGTCATGATGGGTTCACAAATGGAGACCCAGTTATGCAGAACACCACTGACGGACACAGGGATGGACAGTTTAACAGTTTATTATAGGGCTGGGCGATAATTCAATAACGATATATATCAATCGATAGACATGTGGCGCAATAGAAAAAAAGAGGGTCGATAAAAGTTTGATAAAAAAGAAACGCAGTTTTCCTTCCTTCAAATTGTAGCCTAGCATGTAGGTTTATGCTAGTCACTACTTCCTCCCAACCAATCACAATTGCGGACCCAGGCATGCCGTCACCAAGCGCCGCCCTCTCAAACTACAACACAGAGCACATGAAGCTGTGCAGCAAGGAGAGGCGGAGGAAATTGTTTCAAAGAAAGGTTTTTGTAGTTCGGCAGTCTGGCAGTATTTCGGTCATGGCAAGTCGGACCAAAAACAAACCACAGTCATCTGGAAAATGTGTCGGGAACCAGTGAAAACCAGTCTGATAATGAAACCAACTTTTTTTTTATCATCTCAGCCGCTCACAGCCGCAGGAGTACGAGCTGTGTAGGCCCCGGTGCGACTCTCCTCCGAGGAATCTTCGGAAAATATATATATATATTTTCAGTTCTGGGCAGTTTCCCACGTAGTTCTAACAATTGAGATAAAAATGCTGAGGGGCCAGAAACTTCAAAGTAATAACTCAGGTTAAAGCAGGAAACGGGGGCGGCGGTGGGGGGGCATTTATTTATTTGTTATATTTATTTTGGTCACTTTTCTGGTCACTTTAGTTCATTCTTTGTCAGTATTTAATAACATAACTCAGGTCTCTTAAGTTATTTTTCTTTAAAACAATTCTGTTATGGTTAAAAAAGTTGGTTAAATAAAGATTTAATTCGAAGTCTGTGTTTGTGTTTTTTATTAAAATTAAATCATTTAGCAATATTATAAAAAGTCCAGGCAGAGCTGCACATAAAATATGGTTTCAAATCTTTTCAATAATTATCGATATCGATCAATATGCATTTTTATTTATCGATAAGCTTTTTTTCTATATCGCCCAGCCCTAGTCTAGCGTCAGAATCCGTTTCAAAACCACTTAGCCTAAAACCAGAACTCATTAGCCCAGCTCCTAAGACCTCCCGGCGTAAGAGACGGCGTCGCCGTGAGCCCGCTCTGAGCCGTCTAGAGACCCCTGAACCAGTTCTGAGCCGTCTAGAGATCCCTGAGCCAGCCCTGAGCCATCTAGAATCAGCTTTGAGCCGTCCAGAGACCCCTGAGCCTGCTCTGTGCCGTCCAGAGACCCCTGAGCTTGCTCTGTGCCGTCCAGAGACCCCGGAGGAGATTTTTAAAGAGGTGTCAGAATTCGGGGTTTGTGGAATTACACCTCCAGGAGCCCTTCAGCGGGCGCTCCAAGAATCCAAGTGCCCTCTGTGGGCGCTTCTAGCCACCTCAGGGGCTGAACCTGTGCCGCCATGGGCGGTTTCCCCTGTTTCTGAATTGGAGCCGCAATCGGCGGGCTCCTCTGTTCCTGATCCGGAACAGCAGTCGGCGGGTTCCTCTGTTCCTGATCCGGAGTCGCAATCGGCGGGCTCCTCTGTTCCTGATCCGGAGTCGCAATCGGCGGGCTCCGCTGTTCCTGATCCGGAGCCGCAGTCGGCGGTCCCTTCTGAACCTGTTCCTGAGCCGCAGTCGACGGCCTCCTCGGACCCCCTTCCAGAGCCGCAGTCCGCGGCCCCCTCTGAGACTCTTGCTGAGCCGCTGAAGAGAGGACGGCGTTCCCCTTGGGGCTACCTGCTGAAATTGGGACGTCGTCCTCCTCCTAGTTTCTTGCAGCGGCAGAGACGTCGTCCTCCTCTGAAGATTCTGCAGCGGCGGAGATGTCACCCTCTTACGTCGCCTGACCCGCGGTCGACCTCCAGAACCCCCGCCAAGCCTTCGGTTCTGCGACCGGTCTTCAAAGACCCAGCTCCGTCCCCGTCCCCGCGGCCGGTCACCTAAGACTCTGTTTCGTCTCCGGCCATGTGGCCGGCCTCGAGAACCTCTGCCATGCCTCCGACCCAGCGGCCGGCCTCCAGAGCGTCAGCCTCGCCTCCGGCCCCGCGGCCGGCCTCCAGAGCATCTGGCTCGCCTCCGGCCCTGCGGCCGTTCACCAAAGACTCGGCCCCATCCCCGGCCCCGCGGCCAGTCTCCTAAGACTCTGCTTTGTCTCCGGCCCAACGGCCGGCCTCCTGAGCGTCTGCCATGTCTCCGGCCCCGCAGCCGGCCCCTGGAACTTCGGCCTTGCCTTCGACCCCGCAGCCGGCCACCTGAGACTCTGCCTCGCTGCCGGCCACCTGAGACTCTGCCTCACTGCCGGCCCCACGGCCGGCTACCAGAGACTCTGCCTAGCCTTCGGCTCCACGGCCGGCCTCCTGAGACCCTTCCTTGCATTAGAACCCACGGCCTACCTCCAGAGACTCTACCTAGCAAAACTTCTGAGATTTTTTTGCTATCACCCACATTAAGTGGGTCGTTTTTTGTTTTGGACTCAGTTTTTGTTTTTTGTTCTTTCTTGCCCTCCTTGCCTGGTGCCCCCTCCGCCCACCCTGGGTGGTTTTTTTTTTTGTTATGGACTGTTCTGAGGGTGTCTGGAATCCGCCCTTGAGGGGGGGGGGGCTCTGTTGGGATCCTGAGGCTTGCCCACCAGGGGGCGCCCTTTCTTAGAGTTTGTGTTTCTGTGGGGATCTGGGGGTCTGTCCACCTTTCTCCAGCAGAGGGCGTTCTAGGTCTCCTGGAGCTGGAGCTGACTTCACACCAGCGGCCCGTTTGCTCATCAGGAGACCAGCATTTAAGGAGAGACAGAGCAACAGTCCAGCACCAGAGTGTTTTGCCAGTTATGGTTAGCAAGCCTGAGCAACCCGCCTGTCTGAATCTTGACTCCCTGAAAACCAGAACCTAATCTGTTTTTGTCTTCTCTGCCTCCCAGGTTGAACCTGCCTGAACCCTGAGACCTGGAAGAGTTTCTCAGATGGAAACCAGTTAGTTGGATCTCTGAAGAACCCTGGAGGATCTAACCTGTCAAGGAAGGGAAACTCAAACCTGTGATCAGCAAGCTCTGCCTCCACCAAGTCGGAAGGGAAACTCAAAACCTGTGATCTGCAAGCACTGCAAGCAGAAAATTTTGAGAAACTCTTCATCTTTAAGCAGTGATATATTTAATCTCCAGCTCTTGTTTTGTGGGGCTATTTTTTTTTATTTATTAGGGTTAAAGTAACAGGAGCATGATCACTGACAGCAATAGGATGGATTACAGCAGTGGTTCTCAAACTTTTTCTGTAATTCCCCACTTTGGACAAGGGGGAATTTTCAAGCCCCGCCTGTCCCCATCGCCCCAACACAATGCTAATGAAATATTCAACAATCTTAAAATGTTCCAATTTTATTGAAGTAACAAGTAGTATCTAAATACAAATCTACATCAAATAACAGCAAGCTCAAAAATAAAGAAAATAAAAATGCAGCTGTGTCAAAATTTGTATCAAGCTCAAAGATAGAAAAAATTAAAGTGCCACTCTGCAATCTGTTAATAAAAGAAAAGAAGTGAAATCCATCTGGCAAGACAGGTCTATTTATCCCTGCATTAGTGGCTGCAATGAGCCTGTTTTGCATTGCAGTTTCTCAAAACGGGGTTGCAGGCTTGATACTGCCACTCTCAAGTCATGCTCAATGTTCTGCTGAGATCTGTATTTTGTTTTCATTGAAGCAGCAGCTGAAAAGCCCATCTCACAGAGATATGATGTGGCAAAGGGAAGAAGAATGCACACAGCTCTCTGCCCGATGAGTGGATACTCGCTCTCCACTCCTAACCAGAAACATGAACATGTGGCTGTGTGAATCAAACGCCGTTATTTATTTAAGATAAAATATTTCAAATTCAGTTATTTATGATCAACCTGCGCCGTCAATCCCGGCGCATGTGCGCTTTATTTGCAGTCTGGACGCAAAAGTTAAACATGCTGTGTCTCTGCTCTGACTGCAGCGCTGATAGGGACTCCTGCAATAGCGGGGGAGAACGGGGTTGGGACGGGGGAGGCGCCCCACGGCAGCACCTGCCGCTGGAGGACAAGAAAAGGAACGATACGTGCTTTCACGTAAGAGTCTCCAAAAGGCGCTAGATTTGTTTTTTTGAAAAAGAGTCGCTGGAGGGGTCTGAAATATAGCGACAAAGTCGCTGAGTTGGCAACACTGGGGCGCGAAAGTTTATTCTGTTACAAATAATATGCCGACGTCACGTCAATCATTATTTTGGCACTTCAGTTCCAGGTGAAATTTTTCTCATATCTAATGTTCTTTTAATTAGACTGCATGTAGGCTAGTAATGATTACTTTGTGGGTTTGATTGGTCTAAAAAGCGGCAACATACAGCTATAAGGACAGTTTGCTCTCACACATTCTACATTTATAGTCACACACACACACACACACACACACACCGGAACTTGGCGCGCCCCACCTGTCACGTCTCAATTCCCCACCAGTGGGTCGCGCCACACACTTTGAGAACCGCGGGATTACAGCATCTGAGACATCAGACAGCAGCGAGCTGCTGATTAGGAAATAGTCCAAACGAGAGTAGGAATAATGGACATTAGAAAAGAAAGTGTATTCCTTACTGTTAGGATGAAGAGATCGCCATGCATCGCAAAGACCAAAATCACTCATGTATTGTTTTACTATATTTAATGATTGCCAACTGCGCTGAGTCCCTGTTGTATTCAACCTGTCCATTTCTGCATTTAGACCAAAGTTGAGATCATCCCCAATAATTAGAGAACAGTCCCAGTGCTTTGAAAGTGCATGAAAAAGTTTGTGGAAAAATGAGGAATCATCAACATTTGGACCATATATGCTGACAATACACCACTTTTGGTTATGAATAGATATTTTAATTATGATGAATCTGCCTTTAGGATCTATAATTTTGTCTAATAAATTAAAACTGAGGTTTTTGTGGATTAAAATTGGTACTCCTCTCTGTCTAAAGTTATAGCAGGCTGCAAACACATCAGGGAACTCAGGGGAGTTAAGATCACTTATAGTTGCTGCTGATTTATGGGTTTCTTGCAATAAGACAACATCTGCATTTAATCTTTTAAGCTGGTTAAAAATAAGCAGTTTCTCTCTGGTGCCAGCTCCATGCACATTCCATGTCACAAGCCTTACATTCACCATAGGTGTGAGTGAGAAGATGAAAAGTACATGCCTCTGAATAACAAGTTATACCTAGACCCAGGTAGCATCAAACCGTGTGCTTATGATTGTGTGAACCACAGGGAAGAAGCAGACAAATAAGGAAAAGGAAGACAGAAAATTAAGAGAGTGCAATGAGTAAGAAAAGGTGAAAGAAGAAAAACCCCAGCCCATGCATTCTGTACCCAGCTATAACTGACAGTCATTCCGTGTAAACGTGCTCTAGAGCTGTGCATATATTTCATTTATCACCGTAAAATGTTCTATAAACTTTAATCAGGTGTCACATGCTTTAAATCCACCCGTTGTGCATCTTATAAAGCCAAGGAGTGATCTTCTGATCCCTGAACAACTGACCATTAATATAAAGTTTGTCAACTGCTACTGTAGCTCTGATGCCTTCACTAATATATTTCTTCCTGATTGGGAATAACACTCGCCTGTGATCTAATATAGCCTGTAGGCTTCTGAATGTTGTGTAAAATTGATTATTTTATTTATATATAAAAAAATATGTTAGAACTGTAAATATACATTCATATATATATACTACTAAATTATATATATTTCTAATTTTGTAGGTATTTATTACTGTTTTTCAAAGCTGCACTTTAAAAAATGAAATTCTCTAGAGCTGTTTCAAACTAAATTTCCTTTTGTATACACTCGTATATACAAAATTACAAAATAAATCTGTCTAGGTCTAAGATATTTTGTTCAAATGTGGGGATATGTAAAAAGAAAAAACATCACCAGAGGCATAACTACTTAAATAAAGATACAGAGAAAAGCTACTTAAGTAAATAAGAATGAAGAACCTCTCTAACTCTGCTAATGGAGGTTCTCTATACTTAATCAGCATGTTAAAAGCTTTGGATATTATAGAAATACCTCAATGGCTAAATGCTGCTTTAAACCTCTGACACATAAATCTGCAAAATGCAGATTTTGAAACTTTACTACCAGACGTTACCAGAGAGCATGATGGGATAAAATGAGACAAGATGCCACTTTAAGTACATCCTTGTGACGGCTGCCACTCGAGTTGTCTCTGTGGAAAGGGATGCTTGTTTTTGTGTTGTTTCGACTCGTTGAGGAATGCAGACAGATACTGAGCTAGTAACCGACTTCTGTTATGACCAATAACTTATCTCCCTGGGGCCATGCGAACAAACCTCCACACACGCACATATGCCAGCAGTCGCTAGTGGAGGGGATTTATGAGGCTATTTATTTTGCCAGTCAGCTGTCTGTCTCATCTTCATCTATTCTTATCTTGCAGCTGCTTCTATATGACTAAACTGCTTTCTTGGTAAAGTGCTCCAGAGAAACAATACACTTGTAATAAAACTACATGTAATGTCGCTGCAGCAAGAAGCTAATAAATGTAGTTTTATCCAGCTGGAGAAAATCCAGGGGAAATTGTCTCTGTTCAGTTTCCGGGGGTTACATGCGGCAACAAGAAGCCTATTTCTAGTTCTAGTTCTAGTCTAGTCTAGTGCATGAACTTCTCCAGAAACTCCTGCTTTATTTGCTTCCCGAAATTCCCAGTAGTTTGCAGAATGGCAGCAATCAGTCTCCAACTCTGCAATGTGTGGCAGGTTGACAGTTCAGAGATGGAGCAATTAAAAGTGAGACAAGATCTGATTTTTTCACAGAGCACAATGTTATTTTTCTTAAAAGCTGTTCCTCCATCAGCAAAGACAAGCAGGACCTGAGGTCAGAGGTTTGACAATATGTAAGCAATATCAAGTTTAAAATAAGCCCCCAAGCGAGAAATGTTAAATATGAGTTTCATAAGGAACTGAGATGTCAAGAGATAGTAGTGTGGTGGAAAGAATAATGGATTAACAAAAGGCCAAGCTCTCCGCCTCCCCTGTTATGAAAGCAATTAGAGGACAGCCAGCGAGCACAGGTAATGGAGATATCACAACACAATGACTGATTTTTGTTTATTTGGATGTCCGCATGTTTCACTTGCTTTTTTAAAGTTTTTCCGCTTGTTACTAGTCAGATTTATGAGATACAATATATGCACATAGATGAATGTGCAACAGAGGAGCATCTCTCTGACATGGCTGTGAAACATTTTCAGAAACTTTCTGAAACAGTTTCAGAAAGACGCTTGTGTCAGAGGGAGAAATGTTGATGAATAATTCTGTCTGATTTTTCCCCAAGTAACTCGCGCTGACATATATAAGATACAGGTAAGAAGTTCTGTGTCTTTCCCTCTCTCTGAAAGAGCATCCAAAGAGACCATCCTGAAGTTCTTTTTTCAGACGTACGTACCTGTTAAGCTTCAGTTTTCCCACCTCAGGCACTGATGTGGGAAAAAAACTGTCATGTTGGGTTCTGGGCGTCTAACCCACATGCAGAAACACTCATGAAACAGAGAAAAAGTTCAAAGGTTTATTTACAAATTTATAGTTATTCAGAACAGGTTCTTGGCTCGGCAGACAGGTCACGGGAGGAACACCACTGAGGAGGACAGAGGAGTTAGGGTTTATCCAGGTTAACTGCAGTTTTCAGATGATGGGGTAAATACCTTCTAAAAGGTGGAACTGAGATGCAGGGGGGTAACCTTGAGGGTCCAGAGGCTAGTGGGCAGGCAGAGGGCTGAGGGCAAAGGCAGAGGCTTAACTGACTGCAGGCAGGCAGATTCCAGACAGAGATAAATCTCCAGGATTTCAGGTTTTCAGACAGGACTCGGTCTGTGAGGCAGAGAGAAACAGGGTCAGGCAGGTTCACAAAAATCAGAGATACAGATCAGGTTGGTTGGCTCATGTCTCGCTTTACCATTACTGGCAAACACTCTGGCAGGGAAGTGTAAGCCTCCTCCTCCTTAAATAGGGCTTCCCTGATGAGCAGATGGAAGAGAGGTGTCGCAGTCAGCTCATGCCCTCAGGAGATCTCGTGCGCCCTCTGGTGGAGAAGGTGGACAAAGCCTCCAGATCCCAACAGTACCCCCGCCTCAACGACCGCCACCTGGTGGTCCAAAAAAACAGGAAGGGAGAGAAGCATGGTAATCTGAAATAAGAGCAGGGTCTAAAATAAAAGAACCGGCAACCCAAGTTCGGTCCCCCGGACCGTAGCCCTCCCAGTCGACCAGGTACTGCCAACCTCGGCACGGCGAAGGGAGTCTACGATCCGGCGAACGGAGTATGCAGGATGCCCATCAATGTATCGGGGGGTAGGAGGGGAGTCGGAAGGAGGGCAAAGAGGACTGGTCAGGACGGGTTTGATCTAGGACACGTGGAAAGTTTGATGGATCCGGAATGAAGGACGGAGATGTAAACGGACAGCAGAAGGATTGATGATGGTGTCGATCTTGTATGGGCCAATGAAACGGGGAGACAACTTTCTTGACATAGATTTCAATGGTATGTCTCTGGTGGAAAGCCAAACCTGCTTCCCTGGTGAGTAGGTGGGAGCTGGACGTCTTTTCCGTTCTACTAATCGGCGGTTCTGTTCTGATGAACGGTTCAGAGTTGCAACAGTGTTGCTCCAGACTTTGCGACATCGGCGGATGTGGTGTTGGACTGAAGGGACTGAGAATTCCTTCTCATCAGCAGGAAATAACGGAGGCTGGTAGGCCTCAGGAGATTTCAAAGGGGGAGAGACCGGTAGCAGAAGAGACATGCGCATTGTGTGCATACTCCACCCAATGCAGGTACTGACTCCAGTCAGCCGGGTTGGTGGAAGTGAAGCACCTGAGGGTGAACTCCAGCTCCTGATTCATGCGTTCCGTTTGGCCGTTAGACTGAGGGTGGTAACCAGAAGTTAGTGAGATTTTGGCTTCAAGAGCTGAACAAAAATGTTTCCAAACCTGGGCTGTGAATTGTGGTCCTCTGTCAGACAGAATCTCCTGTGGAGTGCCGTGTAACCTGAAAACGTGCTTGGTTAGAAGAAGAGCTGTCTGAAAAGCAGTGGGAAGTTTTCTCAGAGGGATGAGATGGCAGGCCTTGGAGAATCTATCGATTATTGTAAAAATGGTGGTCATACCCTTGGATGCCGGTAACCCTGTGACAAAATCTATAGCTATGTGGGACCAAGGGCGTTTGGGAACAGGCAGGGGATGAAGGAGACCAGAGGGAGGCTGATGAGACAATTTATTACGTGCACAGACAGGGCAGGCTAGCACAAACTCCTTTATGTCCTTGTGGAGTGAAGGCCACCAAAACCAACGGAAAATCAGGGCAACGGTTCTACTGACCCCAGGATGTGCTGAAAACTTGGAGGAATGCATTCAGTGAATTAATCTGGACCTTACAGATGGGGGGACGTACGTCTTGTTAGGCGGACCAGTGCCGGGATCAGGTTCAGAGGTTTGGGCCTGTTTAATCAAGTCAGATATTTCCCAGGAGACTGTTGCAACAGTACAGCTAGCTGGTAAAATATTAGCAGGTGTTTCAGGTTCATCAGGAGCATATAGGCGAGATAGAGCATTGGGTTTAATGTTTTTAGAGCCAGGCCTGTAGGAGATAATCAGAGACCAACGTGACTGACGGGGATTTGATCTCTTGGCAGGAGATGGTTTTAGAGTAAATCAAAATGTCATCTAAGTAGAAAAACACAAAAACTTTCAAAAAATCTCTCAAAACATCATTCACCAGAGCCTGGAAACGAGCTGGGGCATTAGTCAGACCGAAGGGCATTACTAGATACTCGAAATGTCCAAGAGGTGTTTTAAAAGCTGTTTTCCATTCATCTCCTTCACGGATTCTGAGAAGGTGATAAGCGTTTCTCAGGTCTAACTTGGTGAATACAGTGGCACCCTGAACCGGTTCAAAGGCTGAAGCTAACAGGGGTAACGGATATTTGTTCTTGATAGTTATTTGGTTTAACCCTCGGTAATCAATACAGGGTCGCAGAGATCCGTCTTTTTTACTGACGAAAAAGAAACCGGCTCCGAGTGGAGATGAAGATGGTCGGATTATTCCAGCCGCTAGTGACTCATTGATATATCTCTCCATGGTCTCCCTCTCAGGTTTGGAGATGTTATAAAGCCGACTGTAAGGGAGTGGGGCCCCAGGGAGAAGATCGATGGCGCAGTCATATGGACGGTGCGGAGGGATAGAAATGGCTCTAACCTTACTGAACACAGGAGCCAAATCATGATAGTGTCATGGTGGGTTGTGTTACTAGCCCAAATGCAGAACACACGGAGGAGGCAGGGAAAAAGTTCAAAGGTTTATTAGAATAAGCTGATCAGAATGTCATCAGGTCCAGGGCAGGTCTAACCTGGGTTCCTGCCTGGAGCTGAGTAGAGCAGCAGAGGAGATAGTCCAAGGAGGATTCTGAGGCTGGTGACTGACTAGGGGCTTGAGGCTTGAGGTCAGCAAGCTGAAGGAGGGAACCAGGTGGGTTCAGAGGCAGACGGCAGGCTGAGGTCTGAGGCTTGAGGTAAGCTGGCCTTAGGAGGGAACCAGGAGGGTTTGGAGGCCGGCGGCAGGCTGAGGTCTGAGGCTTGAAGTTAGCAGCAGCAGCGTTTAGCTTCTGGCTAGTGAGCCTCAAACGTGGGTTTGGTTCCTAGCTCTTCCCTGAGAGCTGAGGGAGAAATCCAAACTGAGATCTTCAGGTTCAACTTCCTAGCTCTCCCCTGAGAGCTGAAGGAGGAATCCAGACTAAGACCTTCAGGTTTGGCTTCCTTGGGCAGGCAGGCAGGTTTCCAGACAAAGCTCATCCAGAGCTTCAGACTTCGATCAGGTTTCCTGTGAGCAAGAAGACAGAGGCAGGTTAGAATCTGGTTTCTCTCTTGAGAACTACTAAGATTCTTTCAAGTAACAGAGGCTCAGGTTCGCTAACCAAACTTAGTCAACACTGCGGGGTTGAAGACAGGTCTGGTCGCTGCTTAAGTAGGAAAGGTCTGGGCTGACGAGCTTCAGATGTGCTGGAGGGCTCCAGCCCAGGAGACCCACAGCGCACTCTGCTGGAGACAGATGGTAACTCTCCAGATCCCAACAGTAACCCCAGTCCTAACAGAAAAACAACATAAAACAGAGGAGGATCCTCGGCGCCCTCTGGTGGGCAAGCCTGAGGATCCCAACAGATAGTCAGGAGGTAAGGCGGAGAGATTGGGCGGGTCAGCCTCCTGACGGCTTGCTGGCGACTGAGTCGGAGGGGTGGCGGAGTGGAGACAGGAACAGTGACAGGGAACTGACCAGTACATGTCTTTTAGACCAGTTAATATGTGGGTTATGAAGTTGAAGCCAATCAAGGCTCATCTCAGGTTGAGACAAAGTGTCCTGGTTCTCCACAGTACATGCAGAGGTTCTGTTTGAACCTCCTTTGTCTCTCTTCAGACGAGAGTCTGGTGTGACCGATCTGCATGGACTCGGCTTTAGAGGACTCTGTGGAAGAAGAGACTGCATTAGCTCTTTCGGGAAGAACAGAGTCTGGGAAAATGTGGCTCTTGTATCTGGCTACGGACCTGGTTCGCAGCCTGTTATCTAGGCGGATAGTCAGTTTTATCAGAGTGGCCAACTGGTCTTTAATAGACTCATTTAGGGAGTGAAAATAAGAGCTCTTAAGCGCCGTTTCTCCCCAACCGGAAGGGGCCGCTTTAACCCGGAAGTCAATAGAAAATTCAGCCACTGTTCTGTTTCCCTGCTTTATTTCAAGCAATCCACGGGATTCAGTGGTCTTATCTGTGTCTTGGTTGAAAGCTTGCTTGAATTCCTTAATGAATTCTTCAAAAGTACAACCATAATTTATCTCGGAAGAGAATTTAGCTTCCGCCCACTCCAAGGTTCTACCAGACAAATGGCACAAAATAAAATAAATTTTTCTTCCATCTTCCGAAAAGCTCTGAGCTGAATGATTAAAAATAATCGAACAACAGCTGCCCTGTTGTTCGAACACTAATCGAACAACAGGGCAGCTGGAAGTAATTTTGATCAGTGGTTGCTGTGAATTTTTATGTGTGTTTTATGGACAAAAGATCTATGAGCCTATAGGCCTACACTGCAAAAACTATCTAGAAATAAGTAAAAAAAAATAAAATACATTTAGTGTATTTACCCTTAATTCGGTAGATAAATGAGATGATTTGCCAATGGAATTAGATATTTCACTCTTGAAATAAAATAGTTAGATAATATGCGCTTGAAACAAGACAATACCTTTGTTTTTTCTTATTTTAAATGTGAATTGTCTTGTTCCATTGACAAAGTGTCTGACTTAAGTTCTCAATAAAAAAAGCACTTTATTTTAAGAAAAAATTTTTTATTTAGATCTACCTTTTTGGCAGTGTATTTAAAATACAATAAATAATGATAAATAAATAGATTGAGCTTCACTACTTTATTGTCATATACACTTCAGTGCACACCAGGGTCTGTTACACACAGACATCATTAATCACAATCAGTTCTATTAATTTATATTCACAATAAAAAATCTTCAATGGCTTTATACCAATTTGAAAATCCGAGATTCACAAAGGAATTATCTTTCAAATTTGTCTGACTTTTTTTCAAAACTGCTTTCAGAGAAACGAAACACAAAATATGATCAGTCTCTTTCACATAATGCAGCCACTGCCATCTAGCAAATCAAGCCCATGCCACAGAATGTGAGAACGTTTCTTTACCACAAATTTGAAACAGGATGTTGGCTGTAAAGGCTTGTCTAATCCAATCATGCTAGGTTGGGTTACATGTGCCTGGGCTGGGCCTGCCGGTGCAACTGCCATCAGAGGCTGGTGGACAGACTCCTGACTCTGGCTGCTCTCCGTTGTCGTGGTCGTGGTACTAGCATTCCTTTTGACTGGAAGAATTAATCTCTGCGCCATGTTTGCTCCTCATTTCATTCATTAGACAACGTAAACTTACTAGTGTCATGATGGGTTCTCTAAAGTGACCCAAGTATGCAGAACACCACGGAGACACTGGTAAAAGTCCAAAGAGTTTATTAAAGAGTACAAGCACATGAATAATATACTGTAAACAGTTCAGGCAGGGGGCTGGTTCACTAGGTCTGTGCAGGGAATGGGAGATGGCTGGTAGCTGAGTTATGTGAGGCTAAGCATTAGCTTCAGGCTTAGCCTGGCAGTCCTGGGTTTGAGCTTTCAGCTTACAGCAGAGAACATCAGGGGAAACACCAAGGAATTCTCAGGCTGAGCATCCAGCTCTCAGCAGGGAACATCAGGGAAAGATCCACGTGGGAACCTCTAGGGAAACTCCACACGGAAGTCTTCAGGCTTAAACCACATAGGAATCTTCGGGTTGGCTCACCAGGGCAGATTAGCCGGTTAGACCTTCCAAGAGCGTCAGGCTTGAGACTGGTTTCCTGGGATGCTGCTCTCCCTGAGCTGCAGACCAGAGACAGGGTTCCAGTGAGGTTGCTCTTCCTGAGCTTACGAGGAGACAGGAGGTTAAGCTCATCCAGAGCTTTCACGAGAGACAGGATTCCAACCTAGATCAACACTGCGGCGTGGAATCAAGGTCTGAAGTCAGCTTATATACTGTGGTCCTCCTGATTAGTAGATCAGCCACAGGTGTGTGGGAGGTTCAGCTCAGGAGGACCCACGGCGCACTCTGCTGGAGGCAGAGGGTAATCTCCAGAACCTTGACAGTGACTCCAGCCCTAAGGGAAAGACAAAGAGAGCAGAAGAGGATCCTCGGCGCCGTCTGGTGGGCAAGCCTGAGGATCCCAACAACTAGTCTTTTTTTTTTTAACAGTGTCCTGTCTGGCAATGTGGCACTAAGAATAATTGTCTTGATGCCAAAAAGAGCCCAACAGATTTTACTTTCACAAGTGTAGCAGTATGGCAATTGCCATATAGCTCCACTTGTTTCATGCATATAAATTGCTTTATTATAATTATGCAGGGAGTTTTACAGTTTATATGGACACTGCAATGTAAATTAAGCAGAAAAACAGAAGAAGAAAAGGAAAAAAAGAAAAAAAAAAAGATGAAAGAAAGAAGATAAAAGAGTAAAGAAGATAAAACATTTTCAGTCTGCTTCATCACCTGTAACGAGATGAAAAAAGAACAGCACAACCGAAAGACATGGTATGAGACATACAATAAATCAACACCTTGAAACTATCGCTAAAGTAATATTATTAAGTCTGACATGTACTCTGTGTTACCTGAAGATATGGATGTGGGCTTTCTGTATGGAAGTGAATCTCTGAGTACCTGGAGCCAAGCACCTGTAATTGTTTGAGAGGGTGCACTTGTGCATGTAAAGTTTATCCATAGAAAAAATGCTCAATAGTGGTTGTGGAGAGCTGGAGAAGCACATCCCCCAGAGCACTGAGTCCAGCGCCGAGAGACCCAAAGCCCCAGCCCCAAGAGCAAAGGCACCAAGGAGGGGCCAGCCCCGGAAATCAGACCCCCACCAAGGGAGGAGGAGAGACAGCCCCCAAGAAGCCCCCCAGCCACCGCCATGCCGGTGCCCTGGGGAGCCACTGAGGCGAGTCCGCGGGCTCCACCGGCAGCCGGCCACCCTGAAGTAGGGCCGGGCAAAGAACACCGGCCCCCCCATGGCACTGACCGAAACGCCCTGGCGGGGCGCCGAAACACGCCCCGCCCCCCCGGCACCAAGCCCCGGTGACCGGCCGCAACACCCAATGCAACCGCACCACCCCCGAAAAACACACAGGCGGCCGCGCCCACCGCCGGGGCCCACGCGCATCCACCGCGAACCGGCCGCGAGCACTGCGGAATCCCCCCGAAACGCCCCCCAGGCCAAAAAAGCGGCCCGCAACTGCTCCCCCCACTGGGAAAAAAAATAAATAAATAAATACTAAATAAATGAATAATAATAATATATATATATATATATATATATATATATATATATATATATATATATATATATATATATATATATGTAACCCTTGTACACTAGGTGGAGTGTTGTCTTGGAGTTAGTAGTGGATTGGGCCAATATCTAGGTTCGTAAGGAGGGTAATAAGTTAAAGCAGAAGGTAGAAGAATGAGTGGAGCCACAGGTAACTTTGATTAAATGTATTGAACACTGTGCACAAAAATAAACATAAACAATACATTCAAAATAATTTGCTACTTTCCCTGTCTGAGCTCAGATTTTATAAAAGTCCTGCCGGCATATGTCAGTTTAATCAAGTCAATTCCAGAAGTGTTGAAGTGTAGTACGGTACCGTCCTACGCACAATTTTAACAGTTTGTGTTAGAGAACTGCCTGTTCCCAAAGCCAAGGATTGGTTCAGTTCAACTGGGAAGGCTCGCCATCTCCCTCGTCAGGGAGAGAATCCAGATCCACGATGGTAAGTTCCAGTTCCAGGCTCCAATAAAAGGAAAAAAACCTAGCCGAGCGCCTCAATATTCATAAGCCTTTCACGAGGGTGACCATGTCTCACACATTTAGATCCAGTTTCTTCCAATTTCCTACACAACAAGGAGGTCCGGTCCGCTTCCCGCTTCCTCCAGTTCAAAGGTTTTTAATGTTGATCTTGAAGCAGAGATGGGTCGGATCGCTCTCTCCTCCGTGTTCGAAGTGGATTTTGGTTGAAAATGTTCAGTTTTGGTTGTTTGGTAAACTTTTCTGTTTTCAGGTTCAATGTTCTGTGAACGGGCCTCTCGCTCTGGCAGAGAAGAAAGTCAGAGCCGTAGAGGTGGGCGGGCTTAGCTCTAGCAACCAATGGGTGATCGGCTTTTTCTCTTTGGGCCTATGATGGGCCTTCACAAGCTCTATATTTTTGATTGACACATTTACTGTTGAATCACAATGCTACAATAGAAAGAATACAGATTTTGGGTACTAAAACCCACTGGGTTACACCTTCCCCTCTTAAATCTCATGCACGTCCCCGTGCATGGGTCTGTCATAAGAAAGGGAATCGACAAAAGCTTTGTTTAGCCCTTGGAAGAGCGATTTGACAACTGTCACAAGAGGGTTTCCTAGTTGATTATAGGTAAGTCTCTGGGATGGTTGTCGATTTCTTTCAGATCTCCGAATTTGGGATTCTGTTCCTGTTCCACTGCATTGTTCGATTTCAATTATAACACTGTCGTTTTGCTTTTCAGATGAACCTGTGTGCATAGATGGAATTTTGTTCTCTCCAGTTTCTTTTCCAAGGTCCTTTTCTTTGTTACTTGTTTGGTCCTGAGTTTCACTTTCTCTTTCCATTTGTTCCAAGGTTGTTTCAGTTTCAGTTTCATTTACCATTTCCGGTGAGTATTTTTCAGATTCAGTTTCTTGTCCCTTTTCAGGTAGGATTGTCTCATTTTCAGGTAAGTTTGTCGCATCCGATGGGTTCGTCATATCCAGCAAGTTTGTCACATCCGGTAGGTTGGTCTCATCCACTATGTTTGACTCATCAGGTAAGTTTTGTCTCTCTTTGTTCACAGGTTCTTGGTTTTGAGTGTTTCTCTGAATCGGTTTGTCGTAGATTTTGAAAAAATGTCTTTCTTGTACTTGCGGGGGTTCAGAGTTATAATAAGGCTCATCTACTTCGTTTTCAGATGTTTGATCATTGTCAGGTTGTTGGGTTGAACTTTGTCTGGTGTTTGGTCTGCGAGGTTTAGCAACTCGCTCAGGACTGTTTTGGTTTGGTGACAGAAACCCACAAGGAAGTAACAGGTCTCTATAAAGTGTTCTGAGGGGTCCCTCAGTTCTTTCTGGTTTCACTGTATACACAGGTAAGTTTTCCATTTGCTTGATGATAACATAGATGGTTTGTTCCCATTTGTCTGCCAATTTGTGTTTGTTTCGCAGGTGAAGATTCCGAACCAAGACTCATCTAGTGTGGATTCACGTATGATTTTGTTGAATCGTTTCTTGTTCTTTTCAGCCACTTTCTGAGAGTTTTTGATGGCTATTTCATAACTTTGTTCAAGGTGAGTTTTCAGCTGTTTGACATATTGCGAATGAGCCAATGGTTGTTTTTTTTTGTTGGGGAAGACCAAAGGCAATATCAATGGGCAGGCGGGGTTGTCTCCCAAACATCAACTCATAAGGTGAGTACCCCGTTACATCATTTTTTGTACAGTTATAAGCGTGAGTGAGTGGTTTAACGTAGTCACGCCAGTGATGCTTTTCTGTGTCTTTCAGGGTACCAAGCATACTGAGTAAAGTACGATTGTAACGTTCGACAGGATTGCCCCGGGGGTGATAAGGACTTGTTCGGACTTTGCGGATACCAAGCAGTGAGCAGAGTTCTTTGATGGTATGGGACTCGAAATCTCTCCCCTGATCACTGTGGAGTCGTTCTGGAAAGCCGTAATGGATGAAAAAGTTTTCCCACAAGGACTACGGTGGTGGCTTTTTGGTCTTTGGTGGGAATAGACACAGCATATTTTGTAAAGTGATCAGTCATCACAAGCACATCTTTAGTGTTTGTACTGTCTGGCTCTATAGAGAGGAAGTCCATACAGACTAGCTCCATGGGCCTACTGGTTTGAATATTAACGAGTGGAGCTTCCTTTTCTGGAGGGGCTTTTCTGCGGACACATCTCTCACAAGCTTTTACCTTCTTTTCAACGTCGACAGCCATCTTAGGCCAATAGAAGCGAGACCGTATAAGTTTGACTGTGCGCTCAATGCCCGTGTCCCATGTTGTCGTGAAGATTTTGCATAACAACAGGACGGAGGGACAAAGGAAGAACTAACTGCAAGATGGTCTCTGGCCCAGACTGGCGCTTCCTGTACAAAAGGCCATTTTGGAGTTCAAAACGTTTCCACTCTTTTAAAAGCAAGAGGACATCAGGAGATTCTGTTTTGACATTGGATGGAGGATGAGAATCGGCCGCAAGCAGTTGAATGACTTTGCAAATGGCAGGGTCTTGTTGTTGCAGGTCTATAAGATCGGTATGGGTGTATCTGGGCAAGGTTAAAAGATTATTGTCATCACCTTCCTCTTGAAACATATCGGGGACAGCCGCTGCAGACATAGCAAGTGACTGGATAAGGGCAGAGTAAGATTCAGGCTGGACGAAGGCTAAGTGTCTCTGACAGGTTGCTTTAACTGCCAAGCTCTAACAAGAGCTGGGACTTGAACTTATCAATGCGCTCACATTCCTCAGTGGAAGCTGGATCTTCTAGTTCTTCATGTGGTTTTCTAGATAGCCCGTCTGCATCAAGATATTGTTTGACTGCTCTGTACTTGATGTCAAAGTTGTAAGTAGACAATGCGGCAAGCCAACGATAGCTTGTGGCATCAAGCTTCGCTGTCGTAAGAAGATATGTCAAGGGATTGTTATCTGTGATGACTGTAAAAGTGTTTCCGTAGAGGTAATCATGAAACTTGTCTGTTATGGCCCATTTTAAGGCTAAGAATTCTAATTTGTGAGCAGGGTATCGAGCTTCGCTTCGAGATAGACCGCGACTTGCATAAGCGATGACCTGAGTTGCTCCATTTTGTACTTGATAAAGTGCTGCGCCAAGTCCAGTCGTACTGGCATCTGTATGTAACAAGTAGGGGAGTTTTGCATTAGTGTAACCAAGCACAGGTGAGCTGGTAAGTTTTTCAATTATGGCTTCAAACGATTTTTGACAATCTTCGCTCCAGCGTTCACCAAAGCGCTCTTTGGGATTCAGATACTTTGGGTCATGGTTTTTACAGCCTTTTCGTTTAGGGGGATAACCAGCAGTGAGAGATGTGAGGGGCTTGACAACCTGTGAGTTATCTTTGACAAACCTCCGGTAATAGCCGGTGAAACCCAAGAATGACTGGAGTTCTTTTAAAGTTTGGGGTCTTGGCCAAGTTTTGAGGGCCTCAGTCTTCTCTGGATCAGTTTTTACACCGTCCTTGGATACAATATGCCCAAGATAACGGACAGAGGACTGGAAAAACCTGCACTTATCTGATGAGAGCTTAAGACCATACTCTCGAAGACGCTCAAGTACATGAATGAGTTGGGTTTCATGATCTTCAAGTGAACTGGAAAACACTATCAAGTCATCAAGAAATACTAAGACTTCTTTCAGGTTTATGTCTTTCATACATTTTTCCATAAGCCTTTGGAAGGTACTCGGGGCATTTGTTATTCCTTGAGGCATACGATTAAATTCGTAAAAACCAGAGGGGCACACAAAGGCTGTCTTTGGTTTGTCTGTTTAACACATTTCTATTTGATAAAACCCCGACTTGAGGTCCATCACGGAGAACCACTGAGAACCCGCAAGAGCAGAAAAGGACTCCTCTAGATTAGGCAAAGCATAAGCATCACGGATAGTCTGCAGGTTAAGCTTGCGGTAGTCTATGCATAACCGCACATCACCGATCTTTTTGCGGACTACCACTATGGGTGATGAGAATGCAGATTCAGATTCACGAATTATGCCTGCTTCTAGAAGGGCTTGTAAATGCTTCTTGACTGCCTCGTAGTGATCAGGGTGAATCGGGCGGGATCTCTGTTTGAATGGGGTTTCATCTTTCAAGTTGAAATGGTGTCGGATGTGTGTAGCATGTCCAAAATCAAGGTCGTTCTGAGAGAATACATCGGAGTATGTGTTTAGTTTTTCTGTTATCTTTTGTTTCCAGTCTTCAGGAAGAGGTGAACTGCCAAAATCAAAGCTTAAAGGAGGTTCTGATACGGAGGTTTGCTGCTGAGAATGACAAGCTGCAGAGACCTTTTGGCACTTCTCGAGCTCTGGACACGTTATGACACGATCAGGGGTAACTAACTGACACTGTTGGTAGGTAATGTTATGTCATGATTAGTTTCATTACGGATCAGCACCGGGACCTTGTATGGCCCATTCTTTCGGAAAAAAATGAGGCAGCAATCCACAAACACACCACCAGGTAAGGAAGAGATGGTGGGTTGTTCAATTAGCGCGCACTGGTCAGACTTTGCGTGTCTTGTATGTACAAAGCCTTCAAGTATGACCTTCTGTTTGGCTGGAAGGACTTCTTGCGTGCGACCTTTAAGTTTGATTAAGACAATCTTGCCACTTTCACTCTGCCTTTTTCTTAATTGAAGTGTGTTTAGCACTTGCTGGTAACCATGAGAAAGTGTTTGAGATTGAGGTAAAGTGGTGTCGCAAAGCTGCTCATACAAAGGATCAAGCATGTTTGTGCAAATAAGCAAAGGTGTGTCTGAGTTTGAGCGAAGATCTAAAGCTAGGGTCGGCAGTTCAGGCTCGGACTGAACAAAATCTTTCAGGAACTTAATACTCGTTTCAACAAAGCCCAAGTAAGGGACTGTCTGACCATTAGCACCTTCGACCTCAAGGAGATCACTGATAGGTTTGATAGGTTGGTCTGAAAGGTGTTCTTGGTAGAAAGACTTTGCGACTGTGGTCACTTGGGAAACTGTGTCAAGCGAGCAGCTGCATTCAATACCATTGATGGCAACTCTGGCTGTACATTTTCTTACCACAAGTCTTTTTGGGATTCTCAGTTCTGAGTCAAGGGTTGCTGTTAAGCAAGAAGCTTTCCTTGTCTTGTTCTCAGTGGGACTTCGTTTAGCTTTAGCGCCCATCTGTCCCGCGACAGGAGCTTTTATTAGTTTAAATCAGCGAACTCATTCGCTTTGTGGAATCTGCCCCATTCTTGTTGCTTTTGTTTGAGAGCGTTTCGTTTGGCTGCTACTAATGCTGGATTGGGGTTGTTGCAACAAGTGACAGAGATATGACCATCCTCCCCACATTTGAAGCAGTAGGTTTAGGTTTGGGCATCACGTTCATTTGTTGGATCTCTTTTATCTCTTTGGGTTCACTCTTTTGATTGTTCATATTTGGTGTTCTTTTGGTTTCTTTGAGTGATTTCTTTGACCTTTTCTCTGACTTGTTTGCTTTGAGTTATGCTATTGAGTTTGAAGTTCAGCGATTTGTTTCTGTAGACTGTCCGATGCCTCATTCGTCTCATGCTCGTAACTGTTCCTACCTTGAGAGCAGGTGACTTGCACATTGGAATAAGCTCGAGTCTTTTGCATCCCCAGATGTTGTTTCATACGTGTCACTTTACTTGCCTGTTTGTCTTCCTCGGTCCTCAGTTGTAAAAGCAGTTCGGCAAAATGAGGCGGATCACTTTTCCGTTGTTCAAGTTGTAGGTTTCCAACAACTGAACTGTCCCAACAGCCCCTACAAAATTGTCTGAGTAGCTGTTTGTTGGCATCACAGGGAGCAACTCTGTTCCTGCTTATGACTGAGTTCAAGGCCGTGTGCAATCTTTGCAAGTAATCGGATGACTTCTCACCAACATTTTGGTTTGTGTTCAAGAAACGGGCAAAAAGTTCATCACCTTCCTCTACAGTGGCGTAGGCTGAATCAAGAAGTTGAAGGTACGTTTTTGGACTTGCTTTTGGCCCGAAAGACTTCCCCATATTAGCTGCAGGAGGCGAAAGACTTTCAACAATTTTACGCACAACTTGGGCTTCAGAGAGAGAGGGATCAGTTAGACAAAATTCTACACTGCTTCGCCAAGTGTCGTAATCAGTTTCAAAGTTTGGATGAGGGACTCTTCCAGAGAATGGCTTTAGTTTATAGTGCGAAGTTGAAGGATTCACATCACTGCTCTTCACAATGTGTTCCACAATGACCTGCTGCACCTCAGGAGTGCTCAAGAATTCAGCCAGAATGTGAGATGTTTGCTTAACAGTTTCTTCAACTGAATGAGTATCATTATTGACACTGGCATGGTTTTCAGGCGAAAGAGGTGGTGGAGTTAAAGGCATGTCACTAGAGGGCAGCGGTTCTTCTTCAACAGGGGGTTCACATGTGTCGGTGCGCTTCCCCCCTCACAATGTGTTGCCGATTTTAGCCAACTACCCCCTTAAAATGTCTTCAAAGGATAGGTTGGATTGCATTGCTACATCTCTTAAAATTGACAGGAAAGTATCCGTTGCTGAAGCACTAGTTTCAATGCTATAAACGCTGGCTAGGTTTTGAATATGATGGATAACCTCTGGTTTGGCAATACAGTGCCTGTCATAAGGCAACCCTTGTCTGATGAGTTCTTTAACGGTAGCTTCATGCTGGAACTCTACAATAGCTTTTGCATCAGCTTTCAACACAAGTAGCCTACTGACAGGACCGAACTGTTTCAAAAAGTCATAAACCTCATTGTCGATTTCAGTATTTGTTAACCCACTGACAAGCACAGCATTTGGGACCTTGACATTCTCAGTTTTCATGATCTCCATTTTAGGAACACTTTAAATAACACAGCAAAAAATAAACAAAGCACTGTGAAGCTCCAAACACTCTTCTATCTGGATGGATAACGACTTTACAGGAACTTGGAAAACCCTCCTGGCTGGCTCGCCAAGAATTTGCCGTTATGTAACCCTTGTACACTAGGTGGAGTGTTGTCTTGGAGTTAGTAGTGGATTGGGCCAATATCTAGGTTTGTAAGGAGGGTAATAAGTTAAAGCAGAAAGTAGAAGAATGAGTGGAGCCACAGGCAACTTTGATTAAATGTATTGAACACTGTGCACAAAAATAAACATAAACAATACATTCAAAATAATTTTTTAATTTCCCTGTCTGAGCTCAGATTTTATAAAAGTCCTGCCGGCATATGTCAGTTTAATCAAGTCAATTCCAGAAGTGTTGAAGTGTAGTACGGTACCGTCCTACCGCACAATTTTAACAGTTTGTGGTAGAGAACTGCCCAAAGCCAAGGGTTGGTTCAGTTCAACTGGGAAGGCTCGCCATCTCCCTCGTCAGGGAGAGAATCCAGATCCACGATGGTAAGTTCCAGTTCCAGGCTCCAATAAATGGAAAAAAACCTAGCCGAGCGCCTCAATATTCATAAGCCTTTCACGAGGGTGACCACGTCTCACACATTCAGATCCAGTTTCTTCCAATTTCCTACACAACAAGGAGGTCCGGTCCGCTTCCCGCTTCCTCCAGTTCAAAGGTTTTTAATGGTGATCTTGAAGCAGAGATGGGTTGGATCGCTCTCTCCTCCGTGTTCGAAGTGGATTTTGGTTGAAAATGTTCAGTTTTGGTTGTTTGGTAAACTTTTCTGTTTTCAGGTTCAATGTTCTGTGAACGGGCCTCTCGCTCTGGCAGAGAAGAAAGTTAGAGCCGTAGAGGTGGGCGGGCTTAGCTCTAGCAACCAATGGGTGATCGGCTTTTTCTCTTTGGGCCTATGATGGGCCTTCACAAGCTCTATATTTTTGATTGACACATTTACTGTTGAATCACAATGCTACAATAGAAAGAATACAGATTTTGGGTACTAAAACCCACTGGGTTACATATATATATATATATATATATATATATATATATATATATATATATATATATATATATATATACATACACACATACATATATGTATATATATATATATATATATATATATATATATATATATATATATATATATATATATATATATAAAAAAAGATAAAATAGAAAAAAAATTTAAAAAATTAAATAAAATAAAAAATAAAAAATTCCCCTAAGCAAGAGGAGAAATGCAAGCGGAGAAACCAGAGCCCAAAACAAAACCCAAGACCCGCACCTCACCATGCCGTGCAGCTCCCCTCCCCCCCGAACCGGTACCACAAGACCAGCATCGGAAAAAGCACCGCCCAGGAACCGGCATCGAAGGAAGGCACCAGCACCGACAATCCCAGAACAACACCTGGCCCCACCCTGAAGTGAATCAAGTCCCGGGCCCCAGGGATCCGAGGCCCCAGGGGCGCCCAACCCCCAGACAGGAGCCCCCACTGCATGAAAAGTGGGATTTTCGTCAATATGTGGCACTGTAGATTGTCGTGCAAGTTCAGGTTAACGGAAGTTTACGGTAATTTGCAGGCATCGCCGAAAACTCCCATAAATTGTCAGACGTGGGCTTTCTTAGGCAGTGTTCCCCCCATGCCTCCCCCCATGGAATTCTAGGGGAGGCTTTAACATGTAAATGAAAATGCTGTGAGCTATACAAATGCAAATCAGGGTTGCAGGGGGAGTTTTACCCCAAGTGACATTTTTCTAGAATGAGGGGTCTGCAGAGATCACAGTCTCCTAGAGCTCAACTGCTGTGCATAGTGGCATGACTACTGTCACCTTTTCTTTGGTCTTACTTAAATGCACAGAGGATGTATTAACCACACATCTTCTAGCAATGCGCTCAACTGGCAGAAATTATGCTGGGTATGATGTGTCTGTTTCCTGCAAGCCCCAAACTTCTATTGGCTTTCCATAAAAATGTCTGTCTGGATGGGGATGAAGCCATGTTTACATGATGGACGCGACGATACACGACTCTTCCCAGACTGCAATTCATAACATCCCTGTTAAATCTGCCGTGAAATATCTTGGTGTTCACATCACCAAAGACAATAAATCACTGGAAAAACTAAACTGTTGGAATATTTTAGATAAATGTAAACTTAACTTAAATTTGTGGTCTCAACGTGACATATCAATTTTTGGTCGAACTTTCCTTACAAAAATGGAATGTCTCTCAAGATTTATCTATCCAGCTTATTCCATATCCCTTCCTGTATCAGGATCCAGAGATCTGCCACCTGATCTCCAGCAGAGAGCGCTGTGGGCCTCCTTAGCTGATTCCTCTACACACCTGGAGATCATCAGCTCATCTGATACAAAGAGATCAGGCTCAGTATAGACTCTTACATTTTTGCCTGAATTGATTTATTTAATTAAAGTATAGAGACCAAAACAGATCTTTAGCTGACAGAGCAATACATTTAGAGCAGTAATTATTTAAAAACAATTTGCATTTAAGATAAAAAATAAAATGTTGTCTGTCAATATGCTCAATTCACAATTACTTAAGTGGAAAAGTTTAAAAAAATGAGTCTGAGATGATTCACTTTATAACATGGCGCATTATCCTGCTGGAAGTAGCCATCAGAAGATTGGTACACTGTGGTCATAAGGACATAAGGTCAGCAACAATGCTGAGGTAGGCTGCCTCATTTATTTGATGCTAAATTGGTATTAAGTAGCCCAAAGTGTGGCAATAAATATCCCCCAAATAGATGGTACAAATAGATCAGGCTCAGTATGACCTAATTATAGACTCTTACATTTTAGCTTGAATTGATTTATTAAATTAAAGTACGCTAGATTACTGTGTATGCCATTAGCAATGGCAAATGTTATGTAAAAAAATACACAAAATAATTAATTTCAAAAATTAGTTTTAATCAGAATCAGTTGGTAAAATGTGAATCAGAATCAGCAAGGTCAAATGTGCATTCCTTGCACAGTGCTCCTTGGGATTTTTAAAGCCTGGGAAATCTTTTTGTTTCCAAATCCAGCTTTAAACTTCTCCACAACAGTAGCTACGTTTACATGCGCAAAATTTCCCCGATCCGATCCAAACCTTGGTTGATCGGAAATTCAAAATCTCCGTTTACATGGACACTAAATGAAATGATCCGATCATGACGTGTGTATACATGTACCAAGCGTTGGATCAGATTAAATCTTTTAAGCATGCGCAGAACTTCCTGCCAAACTTGGCAGTTCTGGCTGCGTCTGGTTTTTGGGATGCCTGACAAACGATGCGCTCGGAGCGAGCGGAAAGAAAAAAGGAGAGAGGAGGAAAAAAGCGCTTGGCAGCGAAATGTCCGAGAGAAAATGTAGAGAATGAGCGATTGAACCGGCGTGGGAGAGCGAGTGGGCTGTGGAGAGAGAAAAGAGGAAGAGGAGGAGGATAAATTCCTGCTTCCTGCAGCTTTAAATGAACTTGAGTGTATAAGTCGGCGTTCCTGGACTCCCCCCGCCATGTTGTTCACAGTGAGAGCGAGAGCGACCGGTGGTTTCCTGTTGTTGACAAGGCGGAAAAACGTCACGCTGACGTCGCACACATGCGCAGTGAAGATTATTTTACTCTTCAGATCCGAATGGGTGTTTACATGGACGCCAATCGGAATGGCGATCGGCAAAAACCACCTCTCTCATTCGGAATTAAATTTAGATCCGATCGGACCGAATCGGATTAGAATCTTCAGTCTGACATGTTTACATGAAACATTTTTGATCTGATCAGGCCTTCAATCCGATTAGTTGTGTCCATGTAAACGTAGCTAGTGTCTCAGACCTGTCTGATGTGTTCCTTGTTCTTCATGATGCTCTCTGCACTTTAAACAGACCTCTGAGGCGATCACAGAGCAGGTGCATTTATCGGGAGATTTGATTACACACAGGTGGATTCTATTTAGAATCATTTAGGTCGACATTGGATCATTCAGAGATCCTCACTGAACTTCTGGGGAGAGTTTGCTGCACTGAAAGTAAAAGGGGCCGATTCATTTTGCACACCCCACTCTTCAGTTTTTTATTTGTTAAAAAAGTTAAAAATATCCAATATATTTAATTACACTTCATGATTGGGTAAAACTAGTTGTTGATTCTTCACTAAAAAATGTTTATGTTCGATGCCTGAAATGTGGCAAGAGTTTGAGATTTTCAAGAGAGCAGATTATTTTTGCAGGGCAAACTGTAACTGGGCTGATATCTAAGGATAGCTCTGACAGGGTTTCACTTGCCAATAATGTACATTTATAACCTAAGTTTTAGTGGTTGTAGAAGTAATAGAAAACACAGATCTGGGAACTGGAATTCTAGCAGCACTCCTACATTATTCTCTACATTTTCTCTCCGTTGTCCTTTCTTTCACAGTAAATGGTATCGGCACCTCAGCTATGTTAGATTTGTTTACCAAGCTTTCCTGTCTGACCCTTCAAAATAATCTACCATCAACAGCATTGTGTTGTAGAAGCTTTTATGCAAGAGCCTTTTTTTGGGAGTTTTTACAGCACATTTTGGAGTTTTTACGGCACTAGTGTCTCGTTTTTTTGGCAGTAGGCTGGCAGGAAAGGGGGTATGAGAGAGGGAGAGACATGCGGCCAAGGATTCAAACCCGGGTCATCCATGTCGAGGACTAAGGAATCTTTCTGTACATGGGTTTTGTGCGACAAACTTTTAAACAATTTTCCCAACATTTATGGAGAACAGCAAAGTTGCTCTTTTGTAGTTTTTATTATTTTCACCTATAAACATAGAAAAAGTCAGCAGCCTTTTGAAATGTTCTGTAGTACTGTATAAATCAAGATTCTCAAGAATATATCTCCAAAGCCTGCTATTTTCTGTAACACAAGTTGTGCTACCCACAGTAATTGCTGATAAAAAGTCTAAAGACTGTTTTAGAATTTTCATATTTCTTTATGCTATTACTAGTTTTAAATCTGTGGTAAACCATTGTTTTACAGCAACTCCTCTCTCACATATACAATGTTGCATCTTCTAATATGTTTCCTTAAAGACTGTTTTGGACAGGAAGCTACAAAAAGTTAAATGACCATAAACTCAATGTAAACCCCTAGCTATTATTATTTTATGTTTATTTTATTTATTTGTTTATTTATTTATATGTTTGTTTCCCTTGTTTTATTTTTATTTATTTTTTACATTCTATGTCTCATTTTTTTTAAGTTATAATGTCACCAACTGCTGTGTATCTTTGATTGATGTTTGAATTACTCTGTATTGTTACAGGGAATTGCCAATAAAGCAAAAAAATAACAAAAATAAAAAACGTGAGAGACGCAGCTGTTCTCGCGAGTCCTTCCGTATAACAATGACCTCGTATGTGATTGGAGGAGCTATACTCAGAAGAACTTTATCTCCAGTTCCTTTGTTTGGATTTTGCTGGTACGTGATCAATGGCTCGCGTTCAACTCGCCTTCAACTCCTCTTGGACGCAACTCTGCAGTGGAACAACTGTGCGGGAGAGACGAACTCAAAGAAGAGAAGCTAGCGGTAAATATATGTTCGATTACTGCTAGCTAAGCTAAAAGCTAAAGCTACGGCTAATAGTAGCCTTGCAAGAACAAGCTTTATTAAAGTGTATTTTTTGTGATTCACAGGAAGCAGTACGCCGTCTTCACAACTCAGAGACAAATTGCAGGCGCTATGAACCGGAGCAAGGGTAAGAGTTAAAGAATATGCTTTCATTCTGCGGTAAAAGGAAATAGATACAAATGGATACCGATCATAACTGTACATTTTGTTTTCACAGACTAATCTTGCCTCATAATGAGGCGGTGACCTCCTATTATTCATACCACTCTCATTTAATTGTTTTCCAGCTGCCTGTAAGACATAGTATTAGACGGTACGCAGGAGCTTCAGATATACGCAGCCAGAGAACACGTTGCATGCGGAAGCTGCCAAGCATTCAGAAAAGAAAGAGAGTAAGACTTTATTTGGTGACTATTTTTCAGGTGCATTGATAGATGTCTTGTGTCCATACGCAGTGCATCCCATCGCATAGCGCTGATTCATTGTTTTTTTTTTGTTTTTTTTTACAGCTGCTGGAATCGAGGCACAGTGCTAGCTGATGAGGAAGTGGAACTCTGGAATGGCCGCCGCCATTTCGTAGGCCGGATCTCTCTGAACTATGTGTTAAGCTGCAGTCCCGGTTAGAAGCGATGCCGAAGTATAGGGCCACGCACAGTAGGCGTCTGCACATCTGACCTGCCTCGGAGGGAATGTTACCTCCAACCCCGAGGAGGCAAACAGACAGTTCACAGAGTTGTAATTTTTGGATACGCATGTGTGGGCAGATCCTCGCGTTGTATATAGTTGTGTTTGTTTAAATAAAGCTCTTTCTTTGCATAAACAGCTTCCTGGCAAATGTTCATTTCCTGTATAAATTCATTCATGTCCTTGATGGTAGCCTAATAATTGTGTAGTAGTGTAGGATAACATAAATACACAGCATATGAATAAACAAATATATGAATGAATAAATATATGAATAAATAAACAGATATATATTTATCCATCCATCTATCCATCTTCCTCCGCTTATCCGGGGTCGGGTCGCGGGGGCAGCAGCCTCTCCCCAGCCACTTCTTCCAGCTCTTCAGGAGGAACCCCAAGGCGTTCCCAGGCCAGCCGAGAAACATAGTCTCTCCAGCGTGTCCTGGGTGTTCCCCGGGGCCTCCCCCCGGTGGGACGTGCCCGGAACACCTCACCAGGGAGGCGTCCACCTCAACTGGCTCCTCTCGACATGCAGGAGCAGCGGCTCTACTCCGAGTTCCTCCCGGATGACCGAGCTTCTCACCCTATCTCTAAGGGAGAGCCCAGCCACCCTACGGAGGAAACCCATTTCGGCCGCTTGTATCCGCGATCTTGTTCTTTCGGTCATGACCCAGAGTTCATGACCATAGATGAGGGTAGGAACGTACATCGACCGGTAAATCGAGAGCTTCGCTTTTTGACTCAGCTCTCTCTTCACCACGACGGACCGGTACAGCGACCGCTTCACGGCAGATGCTGCACCAATCCGCCTGTCGATCTCCCGCTCCCTTCTTCCCTCATTCGTGAACAAGATCCAAAGATACTTAAACTCCTCCACTTGGGGCAGGACACCCCCCCTGACCCGGAGAAAGCACTCTACCCTTTTCTGGCTCAAGACCATGGCCTCGGATTCGGAGGCACTGATCCCCATCCCGGCCGCTTCACACTCGGCTGCGAACCGATCCAGCGAGAGCTGCAGATCATGACCTGATGAAGCCAACAGGGCCACATCATCTGCGAAAAGCAGAGACGCAATCCTAAGGCCACCAAAACGGATCCCCTCAACACCTTGGCTGCGCCTAGAAATTCTGTCCATGAAGGTAATGAACAGAATCGGTGACAAAGGGCAGCCCTGGTGGAGTCCAACTCTCACCGGAAACGAGCCCGACTTACTGCCGGCAATGCGGACCAGACTCTGACACCGGTCATACAGGGACCTGACAGCCCATGTCAAAGGGCCCGGCACCTCGTACTCCCGGAGAACCCCCCACAGGGCCCCCCGAGGGACACGGTCGAACGCCTTCTCCAAGTCCACAAAGCACATGTAGACTGGTTGGGCGAACTCCCATGCACCCTCCAGGACCCTGCTGAGGGTATAGAGCTGGTCCATCGTTCCATGATCAGGACGGAAACCACACTGCTCTTCCTGAATCCGAGGTTCGACTATCCGACGGACCCTCCTCTCCAGCACCCCTGAATAGACCTTGCCGGGGAGGCTTAAGAGTGTGACTCCCCTGTAATTGGAGCACACATTCCGGTCCCCCTTTTTGAATAGGGGGACCACCACCCCAGTCTGCCAATCCAGGGGGACTGCCCCCGATGTCCATGCAATGTTGAAGAGTCGCGTCAGCCAACGCAACCCTACAACATCCAGGACCTTGAGGAACTCCGGGCGGATCTCATCCACCCCCGGGGCCCTGCCAGCGAGGAGCTTTTTAACCACCTCGGCGACCTCGCCCACAGAGATTGGAGAGCCCAGTCCAGAGTCCCCAGGCCCAGCTTCCTCAATGGAAGACATGTTGGTGGGATTGAGGAGGTCTTCGAAGCATTCCGCCCACCGACCCACAACATCCCGAGTCGAGGTCAGCAGCACACCATCCCCACTATAAACAGTGTTGGTGCTGCACCGCTTCCCCCTCCTGAGACGCCGGATGGCGGACCAGAATCGCTTCGGAGCCGTGCGGAAGTCTTTCTCCATGGCCTCTCCAAACTCCTCCCGCACCCGAGTTTTTGCCTCAGCAGCCATCCGAGCCGCATGCCACTTTGCCCGCCGGTACCCATCAGCTGATTCCGGAGTCCCACAGGCCAAAAAGGCCCGATAGGCCTCCTTCTTCAACCTGACAGCATCCCTCACCGGAGGTGTCCACCAACGGGTTCGAGGGTTGCCGCCACGACAGGCACCGACAACCTTGTGGCCGCAGCTCAGATAAGCCGCCTCGACAATGGAGGAACGGAACATGGTCCACTCGGACTCAATGTCCCCCACCTCCCCCGGGATGTGTTCGAAGTTCTGCCGGAGATGGGAGTTAAAGCTCCGCCTAACAAGGGACTCGGCCAGACGTTCCCAGCAGACCCTCACAACACGTTTGGGCCTGCCAGGTCTGACCGGCATCCTCCCCCACCACCGGAGCCAACTCACCACCAGGTAGTGGTCAGTGGAAAGCTCAGCACCTCTCTTCACCCGAGTGTCCAAGACATACGGCCGCAAGTCCGATGAAACGATGACAAAGTCGATCATCGAACTGCGGCCTAGGGTGCCCTGGTGCCATGTGCACATATGGACACCCTTATGCTTGAACATGGTGTTCGTTATGGACAATCCATGACGAGCACAGAAGTATATATATATATATATATATATATATATATTAATATATATATATATATATATATATATATATATATATATATATATATATATATATATATATATATTTATGTAAATATATTTATATATATTTACTTATATATTTATGTAAATATATATATGCCAACCAATCACGAGCGATTGTACTTGTTTAAAAAGAAGTGGTTGCATCCAATACTCAGTAAGAAAATTCAAGCCTGGCCTGGCCACGTGTGGTTTTGCTGCCAATCACGAGCGATTTTACTTGTTTGAGAATAGTGGTTTTAACCAATACTGAGTAGGTTATTCAAGATAGACCTGGCCAGCCGCGCGGGTTCGCTGCATTCATATGCTAATTAGTACAGCTGATCGCTCTCCACATACATCAGAGTCGGTTTCCGACAATTTGTGGCACTGACAAACGGCGACAAGCGCGGGTTGCAATTTGTCGGAAGCAGACGAAAATCAGGAAGATCTGCGGGAGTTTACAGGAACGAAAATCTCACTTTTCATGCAGTGCCCAGCAAGGCCCCGGCCGGCCGGGGCAGCGGAGAGGCCGCCAGGAATGAGCCGGCATCCACCCGGGCATCCACCCCCAGACCCCGAGCCCCACCAGTGCACCGGCGAGCCCCGACACCAGCCAGCGGAGGGAGAGTAGGACGGGGGGAATGGGCTCCGCAGTTAGTGGAGACTTGAGATGTATTTGGGAGGGGGTGCAGTTGGGACCCCAACCTGGGAGAGGAAAAAAAAAAAAAACACTCACAATCTCAGTTATGCCATCCCTCACTAGTGCCCCCACTCGCACCACAGGAAAAAAAAATAATAAAATAAAGTAAATAACTAAATAAATAATAAAAATAAATAAATAAAATAAAACCGCGGACACACATAACACTCGCATCCAATAATACCAGGACCAAAGACCCGGCGGCACCGGTGGTTGGTCCCGGGGACTGTCGGATGACCCAATAAGTGAACCTAAAATCTGGATGGGGCGGAGGGGAGCGGTGAAACCGCCACAACAACCCATCTCATTCCTGCTTCGAGCCCGGTCACCCACCCCGCACACGAACCGGACCACCCCCAGCAAGAGCCCCCCCCGGGACCAGGGCCCACCCATCCCGCGCATCCTTACTAGTCTAATGGAATATGTCTTTCCTCTACAATCACTAGCTTGCTAGATGGTCCCCATGTCAACGTAACTGCCGTTGACTTATGTTCATCAGGCCTCAAAGTAATTAAAACCAAAAAACACATGATAGTAAAAGTCTAACTCATTTCCCAAAATATTCATAAGAAATTTGCTGTTGAAAGTGTTTTTGATACATTTTTTGGAATCTCCTTCTTGCCGCTAGGGGGTGCTGCAGCACTCCCAGCCTCCCCACTTCCCATGGACATGCTGACAAATCTGAGACTGTAAAAATCGTTGGATAGGCTTAAAGGCCTTTGAAGTTGGACCAGCTAGAAGAGTGAGGTGCGCGTGAATGCTGCAACCCTTTTTCCACCTGGATCGCCACTCTTTTTCGCCCTCATGTCCTTCCGTTGTTGCACAAACTTGCCCCCACATCCTCACCGCCCCACAGCTAGGTCATGATTGTCCGTCTTGCGTTGTGGCATGGAATAACATAGCGCTGACCACGCTTAATAATTGGGCATAAATAAAAAATGTCTGCAACAAGTTCATTCCGACACACTGCTACGGGAGCAAAACCAGCCCTTAAGTCAGGGAAAAAACATGCAGTTCTTTATCGCCCCCTTCTGGCACACTGGTACTTTTTCAAAGAAAACTAAATGAAAAAATAGGGATTATTTTGTTTATTTGTCTCTTTTAAAATAGTGCGTAGGAGGACAAAAAACAGTCCTAATGTTTTCTAATACTGTAAAAATTTGTATACTAAAGACATTTAAACAATACATTTAAACATCTTCATGAACAAAGATTGCAATTAAATAATTTATTTTATTTTTGTTTATATAGCATACTTACCTTATCTTAAGGCACTTGCTGCAGGTTGCATTAGTACCTTAGTCATGCCCAACTCCACATAGCAACTGGGACACAGTACCTTAAGGACCAGAATTTTTTTTTTTTATAGTACAGCATGAAACTGAACAAATCATTCTGCTTCATTCTTTCTCTGTTCTCCATCTCTGCAGGATCTGTTAGTTCAATCTTTAAAATTCTGCTCTCTCTGCTTTTTTTTCAGGTAGCTTCATCTAGTCTGTTTCTGTTTGGCTGTGATTCATGTGGAGATATGGAGAAAAATATCAGCTGTGTTGCTGCCATCAACACCTTTGTTTATAGATTTTGGAGTTGGGCCTGATTTTAACTGTAGTCCTGTTACTGTGACTAACTGGATGTGCATCTCTTAATCCCCTTACATGGGAGCTGGCTTGGAGCTTGTCTGCCTGGCTGTGTGTTTCCTGGACGCAGCTGCCTGTGGTTTACAGTTGCCTTTTGTATTTCTTCTTCTCTTTCTATGTCTGTTTCTGTCTCCGTGAACCCCAATCAGCCTCAGCAGGTGGCCGCTCACTCTGAGTCTTGTTCTGCTGGAGGTTTCTTCCTGATAAAATTTAGTTTTTCCTCTCAACTGCTGCTACAAGCATGCTTAGTGTGAGGGATTTCCTTTAAAGGAATAGTACACCCAAAACATGATTAGCCTTCATTTTCTACTCACCCCCATGCTGAACAACACTCTGGAGTACTTTTTTGATATCTCAAATGCATCTGGAGATCTGGGAGGCTTCTTGCTGTCTGCTGACATTCAAATAATG
This sequence comes from Cyprinodon tularosa, assembly GCF_016077235.1. Classification (NCBI taxonomy): domain Eukaryota; kingdom Metazoa; phylum Chordata; class Actinopteri; order Cyprinodontiformes; family Cyprinodontidae; genus Cyprinodon; species Cyprinodon tularosa. Next base: position 108,936 of record NW_024037807.1, read on the forward strand.
GAGGTCTATGGTGACCGAGACAGAAAGGTCCATAAAAGTCCACAAAAAACGTGTCAATATTCCTCCATACTGCTCGTCCAATGTATTCCAAGCGTCCTGAGTGGGTAGCATCCAGAATTTACTCGAAACGAAGTCATTTAGAATGTTTTTAGAGCATAAACAGTAGTGTATAGGATTTCCTGAAAGCGCGCACATGCGCGCTCACGACGCTACGGAAGCCGGCAGACCAAACCAGATGAAAGTGCGCATTCAGCGTCTGCTCTGCGAATAATGCAAGCGTAGAAGAAGAAATGTGCTGTTTACCCGTGCAAAGAAAGAAACAACGAAAGAAAAATGTCTGAGGACTTCAGTGTTGAGGAAGAGCATGAGTTCTTTGCCGAGCTGAATGCGCTGGTTTGGTCTGCCGGCTTCCGTAGCGTCGTGAGCGCGCATGTGCGCGCTTTCAGGAAATTCTATACAAACTACAAACTACACTTCATAGCTATTTCTATGTTTTAACTTGCACAATCCACTTATTTAATCCCTGTCATTTTTTTAATTCCCTGTAGGTACTGTAAAGGAAGAAAATATTCTAAAATAGTTAACTTTGGAAAAAGGTTGGCTTTTCATTCTTCCTTTCCCAGGTCCACTCGGCGAGCTGCGTGTGGTCACAATGATAACCAGCAAGGCGTGTTGACGTCACAGAATTACAGAGTTTAATCCAAAATAAGACAATGCATAAACTTAGAAATAAGACAATGCACAAACCTACACCAGAAACTGCAGAACAACAGAGACATACATTCAGTTACCTGACATGAAATGGAGAGAAGAAAGCAAAGACGTACAAAGACATCTTTGGAGAGTTGCAAGAGCAAATCTGATTTGTTACTTCTATGTAGAAAGCTTTATCCTCTTGTATTTAATTTATTCAAATAAGGCTGGCTTTTGCTCCTCCAACCAGGAGCCATCTCTGACACTTCCTAGAGCTTCACCTAATTTACTGCAAACATCTGGGGTCATTTGCTTCTTTGTTTTAACAAGAAAAAGTGGAAAGCTTGTCTTGGCATCTAGAATTCTTAAAGTCATAAAACACAAGATAAGCTTTCACAGACAGCTTGTGGAATGCGGGGGGCCTTTTTCCTGATTCAGTTTCACACCATCCCTGGTTGTTTATTCTGGAAGACTTTTGACCTTCTGTAAACCAGGGAGAAATCTCTCATCCAGGCTCAAATAATGTTCGCCCCCCAGCAGATACTCATTTTATGGCCTGGTGCTTTAAATACTTACCCCTGAATAGCTTAGTTTTAAATCATTAATACAACCTTGTTCAACATTAAGAAATATGTTCAAAATGAGAGTGTTCAACATACCTTTTACACATGCCATAAGATTAACTGTATTAAAGACTAAAAATAATCATTTTTCTTTAACAGTCCCCGTTTTGAGGTCTGAGACACACAGACCTCACAAATAAATTGATTAAGCCTTCTAACAGAGGAACCAAAAAACTATTTAGTATACTAAAAAACTAAAACATTAGCCCAATTATATAACAGTCCCCTTTTTAGACAGAACCTCCTAGCTCCACTGCCAGGTCATGTGTCTGAAGCTGAACTCCATTATCTGAACTTCAAATGTATCTTGCGCTGTCCAACAATTTAATACTCACCTGATGAACCACAAACTTTTAACCAGTAAAAACTAAAACTAAAAATACCTTGCACTTACCAAATATGAAAAAATCATAAAACTCAGTTATGTCAATAGAAGAAAAAAAACACAATAGAAATACCAGCCCAAGTATAAAATTAGAAAACCAGAGTAAGATATCTCGAAATTACTAAAAAATGCCCAGGAAACTTAAAAGACAATACTCGCCACAAAAATTACAATTTGTCAATACAAAACAATAACAACATCAAAGAAGAAAATAAATCATAAACACATAAAAATTACAAAAGACCTTTTTTTTCTTTTTTTTTTCACAATTCAACAATAAGAACTTAGAGTTCGTCTCTATGCTCCTTCAATAGTCCTCCAAAAATGAATATGAATTCTTCGTCAGGAAACGATCCAAAAATACGCGCAAAAAGAAACGAATGTTCTTGAAGAGTTCGCAAAAAACGAAAACACGCAATAAAGAGAAGATAAGTTAATGATGATCTTGTAGCCTGATCCTTCACGTGTTCCTCCTCAGTTGTAAACCTCAGGTTTCCACCTGAGTGTCCGTTGCTCACTGAAAATTGGAGTATTGTGCCAATATAACAGTGAGTTTAAGGAGAGGTTGCAATCTCCTTTTCTCAATGGAAGGACACCGGAACAGGATTATTGTGCCTGTCGGGGCCTTTTAAGCCTTGTAATTCAGGAAAATGAAGTGGTTTTGCCACACTTCTGCCCGGAACCGCAGATCCTCCTCCGCACTGCGATGTGCCCGCAGACACTCCTCGACCACAGGTTGAGACTGTAGATTCTCCTGTATGCCTTGTAGCGTGCGTTGTGGCTCCTCAGCTGACTCCAATGGAACCACGTGTCTCCTTTCCCTTGTAGACGGACAGCATGAGATGTCCTCTCCACGACTCGGTATGGTCCGGCGAAGCGAGGTTCAGACCATTTTCTTTTGATGACCTTCAGGCGCACCCAGTCGATTTCCCGAACTGATCCCGAGCCTGGACGTTCCTGTGTCGTCTGGTATTTTTTAAATTCCGCTGCCAGGACCTGTAACTCATTGAAGAAATCTTTATGAGATAAATGGGAGGATAGGAGGTCCTGGAAACATCCGTCCTGTCTGGAGCTCATATGGAGAGAACCCTGTTGATTGGTTAATGATTGATCCGACACTTTATGACAGCTTTACTGTCTTCCTTTTGTATTATAAATCTGCTACTTTGGAGCTGTATTTTAACAATCCTTTGACCCTCTTTTATATAAGGCCTACATGAGAAATAAATGTTTCCTATCATGTTGAACCCAAAACTTAACTGTATTTTAGATGCAGTTCCATAATTGTTGATTTGTAAATCTCCAATTTAGACCAATTTAATTTCAATCATCATATTTTCTGTTTTTTTAAACCTTAAAGAATGATCAGCCTGTTTTACATGAGTCACTAAATATCCAAAATGACCTACTTTATTCCAATCATATTTTAAACCCCAAAACTTTCAACCATTTTTTACCTTTGATCCATTTATTCTTTTGAAAACCTATTTATAAAATATTTAATTGAATAATGTATTACCCTTTTTATATTGTTTATCAATTATCAATGCCTTTTCAGTTTTGGAGAGAGATTCGATACAGCTAAATTTATTAAATAATGTAAATCTTTAGTTTAGACCTTCCTGGATGTCTTAGTTAAACAATTTATTTTAAAACATACGAATAGAGATGCAACAATCCAACAATCACCTTCCTTAGTTTAAGAAACTCTATTTTATGTAAATTATTTGATAGGCAATATTTTGTTTAGTATATTCAATTTATAAATTTTACTTATTTCATATCCAAATAGTTAGCTCATCTTTAATGCTGCTAATACACCGTAAAACATTTAATGTATTTTGATTTAACTTCAATAACCTCTTTTTCCGAAAAGTAAAGAGAGATCCAAACTAACAATTTGCTTACTAGATCAATTCCAATTATGTCCCCCTGTTTCTATAACAGAACAAATGTTCTGTGATAGAATACAATAAAAATCCTATACAATTCATTGAGATGAAATCCGCTATCACCACTAACTTTAGCCTCATGTAACACAGTTGGATGCAATTCAAACATGGTGTCCCAGATGCTGTTACAATCTGCACACCTCAATCAAAGAATTTAATGTTTGATTAAATTTATGAAATCAACACAGAACTTGGTGTCATTCGCTCAATAAGCTCTATAGACACCCATCAATCCACTTTAACACCTTAATTTTAAATTCCATTTAAATTTTAAATTTAGTTTTACTGAATGGTAGTCTCTGTACTATGTAAATAAAATTTAGATCATCTTCCTTAGTAGATGAAGCGTAACACACAATGCAATTCAGCTATAGTTAAGAAAAAATATGTAATTGCAATAGTTAGTCCCTGCCCATTCTTTGAGGCAGGAAGGGAAAAAAGACACATTAGCATTTTGTGAGACAAACAGAGTGAACCATTGAGGAACTTAATGCATTTCCGAGGAATGCAGTGTCGTAACAGTTGGTGCACACCAACCCCCAAACTGCATTGTAAAACCTCTGACCCCAGGAGATGGGGTGTCCTCAACACTCAGAATTACACTGCAGGGCTTCAGGACGTGAAGACAACAGGGCGCATCAGTGCTATAACTAAAGTAAGAACAGAACAATGGCATCACACACTACAAAAATTTAAAAAGAACTTATTCACCACTACCAGGTTTTGTTGGCACCCATTTCGTCTCCAACCTGCAGACTGAAGAGAACCCCAGGAGTGGGCTTTGGCGCCCAGGTCACATGATCAGAGGTGAGAATCCAGGATCAAACATGAGAACACACAACAGGACCACCGCTGAGCGACTTGCCATGCCCCATTCTTTATCTGCTGAATCAGAAGGTGTCCAGAGTAGCAGTCATTCCCGCAGTGCAGAAACATCTGGATACAGTCCCGCTTTGATGAACTTTGGTCAGCCTTTCGTGGTCGACAGAGCAGGACATAGAAACCAGCAGACCAGTAATCTACTGAAACCCCCGTCCGGGTTTGGACAAAAGGCTATGATCTTTGTGGTCCCGACTCACTGCTGATTCCCAGCCGTAGAAAACTCCCACAGATAACGCTTGAGTCCCTTTTGTTTTCAGCCAGGTATGAAAAGCAACAGTCAAAGGAGACATCTGTTGCCAGGTCCTGTGAGCAGCACTTTGCCCTCACGTGACAGCAGGAGAACAGTTCGCCTTCACTGACCTTCGTAATTGCTCAACAGCGTTTGGCTTCCATACAGCAGTCCAGCAGAAGATGGGCACAGTTCAGCATCATCATGTCTTTGTTCAGCAACAACAGCGGCCTGATGCGGTAATCAAGAAGATCCCTTCAAATACATCTTCCCATGATCTCGGAGCTTAAAAGACCCTTCCCCCAAGATTGCCATCAAGTCAGAAGGAAGGAGAACTGCCAGAGAAAAAATAATACAAAGTAATTAAAAAGCAAAACTTATATTTGCCACATTTTGTTACTTTCACTATTATAAATAAAATTTATCTTGTGATGCATCCTCCCGTGTGGCTCTAGATTTGTTGTTGTTATAGCACAAACGGCCAACCGCCCCAAATCCTGAACTGTAAAAAGAATAAACATAGAAATGTGTTAAAATAGTCCACGATCAGATGTGCCAGAATTAAGAAAATAATGACACTTACTGTTCAAAATCAATAAACGTCAATACCTCGATGACATTCACTCTGCTTGTGCCAAATATCAACTACAAATTTTAAAATCACAACCTCACAAAGTCATTAAAGAATTAGAACAAACTCTAGAATGTCGTAGTACTGATACTAATAAAAGTTGTGATTAAATTGCACTTTGTCAAATAATTATGAATTGCATATTGTTCTACTAAATACCAAACATCCTTATCATTGTCCCACGCTTCAAGACAAAGTCCTATTTTAAAATGTCAGAAATTATTTACATTTTATTTGAATTTCATAGCAGTTTTAACCAAAATTTTCCTCAAAATTAATAATTTACACCCAACTGTATATAATCAAAGTCAGCAGTGATGCAGAAATCTATCAACAATTTTAAATGTAAATAGACATGGCATAGATGTTATTTGAAACCGTTCAATTTTAGATGATCAAATCTAATTTAGTAGAAGCTTCTATATCACATACACCATATTTTAGTCAAGCAGGAAGGCCATATGACTCTACATTAAAGAAATCCATAATTCACTATTGTTGAATGAAAAAAATCAAAATTATTGATTAACTAATTTACCATTAACCATATCCAAAAATTTACCAGGAATTAGGGTCTACTTCTGCTTCTCCCCCTGTTGATATAATAAAATTATCATTTTGAAAACAGTTTGGAATCTACGTCACTGTTATATAATAATTTGCTGAAAAACCAAAATATTATAAGATGTTCCACGACTTCTCCAGTCTTCCATCTAGTATTCAAACTAGACTGAGATTATGTAAATTTCAAAGTTCCATCCGTAATATCTTATCTTTATAACATCCCCCTGTGTTTTCTTATTTCCAAAAGAAAAACAATTTAGAGGTGGAAAAACAAAAATAGAAGAACTTACTGTACCCCATTATGCTAAAATTTCAACATGTCCAATCAGTTACCCATAAGAAATATAAACCAAGTTTATTTAGTTAGAATTTAGGTTAGTGTGTTAGTGTTGGTAGTCAAAGTGGATAACACGATTTCCTAATAACTACATCTATCTGCTTTAAGCCAAGGCTGAATTCTCGTTTCATATTAATTTCACTGCACAAGCAGATGATTCAGCTTCAACCAGATTGTGACACCAAAATGTGTAATCGTCATTACCTTAAAATTGTCCGTAAAGCAGTAATAAAAACATATTTATGAAACAAAACCTTTACTGTCCCTAAATAGTTTAAAATAAGAAAAATATCACACAGCTACACACTAAACTGAGGTCATATTTACATAGAGCATCCTAAAACCCATCAAAGGCCATCTGCCTACACATTCACTCTCATTCACACTCAAGCAGACTCATCAACACCCCATTGTAAGAAAGATGCAGGATGTTACCCCAGATTTCAAACCAAAATTCGTCTTGTAAAAGTCTTAAACACAATTATTATAACACCATGGTTAAAAAAAAAAAAATTATCCAATAATTCTAATATTGTTCAGTTTTGAGTGAACCTTTTTTTTTTTAAAACTCCATATTATACACACAACCGTATTTCATGTTAGCCCACTGTTATTAAATGGCTACCTAGACCCCCTGTAGGAAAACCCAAAAACCGTTCATGTGGTCATGTAATATGCAAAATGGGCTGCACACGAAGATCGTCCTACAAGAAACAAAGTCATTCATTAGTGTTTCAACATGTCCTACATTAACAGTGTAGAAAACACTGTCAAGCAGAAAAACATCCATATGTTCTCATTTTTGTTCTCTTGTTCCACTCAGTGAGGGCGTTCCCTCCTGTGTTAGGAAACCTAGAAATTGAAGTGATTGTCAATGTTACAATATTATAAAAAACAATTGGATCATTCCAGTGCTCTAGCCTGGAACTGATGCCACACATTTCTCCCGCTGAGAAAGTAAAAACATCTGTAAATCTGTTATTTTGTACTTTTCATTGCAACACAAAACACAGTTCTAAAAGTAATTCACATCAAAATCCAAGAATCCTGAAAGCGTGAGCTGGAAATGTCATTGCTAACAGCACTGATGCACTCCCAAAATGCAAATAAGGGGGGTCAATCAGTCCCCCTGCTGTGAAACACAACTTGTAACCAAAATGGAGACACCTCTGTCCCACAGAAGCACCTTTTAACAAAAAGTTAGTAGTACAACATCCAGCAAAAACATCTGACAGTATTTCATAACACAATCTTGAAACACAAATCACTTCCGCACAATCTCAGCACAATTCAGACAGAGACAGATGAATAGACAGCAGCGCGTGGTGGAACATCTAATGGGGGAAGACAGACACACAGCCATAGATCAACCCGCAGCCAAGCACGCACACAAACACAAAGAAACGCACAAAACACAGAAACACAGACAACGTCGTTGTTCAGTCAAGAAAAGACAGAAAAGAAAAGAAAATGTCAGGTGCCGGCTAAAAGAATTTATGACGCATCTTTTAATTTTCCAACTTCACTTTTACAAATCCCTTTTATTCTCATTTCAACTTCTCAGTCCTTCAAGGTGATTCAACCTGCTATCAGTCCTTTAAGGTGATTCAACCTGCTAAATTAATTATTCTCAGTCCTTTATGCTCTTTAGCAACACGCTTCAGAGTCCCAGAGAAGGCGATATATCCTGTAACAGACTTCTACTTACGGCGACTCTCAGCCCTTTTCATTCAACGAGTGATACAACTCGGTCCAATTAACCTGCTATTAGTCCTTTTCCATGAGTGATACAACTCGGTCCAATTAACCCAAATAATAAGTCCACTGGAGATGAGTCGAAATCTCCGGCTGATACAAGCCAAAGCTAACCAATACACAACCACCCGAAATTCTTTTTTAGAGGCACAGGCATGGGTCCTCAGGGTTAAAGAATAAATTAATTTTTATTAATTAATTAATTAATTAATTAATCAATTAATAAAACCTTTTCTTTAAAAACCCAGCTTAAGTCAGAGTTAACGTAAAGGCTCTGTTTGAACTAGCCACAGTTCCCTGTAATGTGTATTTATTCAAATCCTTAAACAACCGACTCTTTTAGGAGGGATTCTATCTACCTCTGCAGCTTCTGAATTCTGTAAGGCCGCACACAGCAAATCAGCCCCGGTCCAACCACACGGCGCTTCAGACAACTAAAAAATAATCGAATACTGTCTTACCACACCGAAGCATCGGGCTGAAACGGATCAATCAGGACCAAACAGCCGCCCGCCGAGATTCCAGAACCGGCACGAGCCCCCAATTGTAAAGGAAGAAAATATTCTGAAATAGTTAACTTTGGAAAAAGGTTGGCTTTTCATTCTTCCTTTCCCAGGTCCACTCGGCGAGCTGCGTGTGGTCACAATGATAACCAGCAAGGCGTGTTGACGTCACAGAATTACAGAGTTTAATCCAAAATAAGACAATGCATAAACTTAGAAATAAGACAATGCACAAACCTACACCAGAAACTGCAGAACAACAGAGACATACATTCAGTTACCTGACATGAAATGGAGAGAAGAAAGCAAAGACGTACAAAGACATCTTTGGAGAGTTGCAAGAGCAAATCTGATTTGTTACTTCTATGTAGAAAGCTTTATCCTCTTGTATTTAATTTATTCAAATAAGGCTGGCTTTTGCTCCTCCAACCAGGAGCCATCTCTGACACTGCCTAGAGCTTCACCTAATTTACTGCAAACATCTGGGGTCATTTGCTTCTTTGTTTTAACAAGAAAAAGTGGAAAGCTTGTCCTGGCATCTAGAATTCTTAAAGTCATAAAACACAAGATAAGCTTTCACAGACAGCTTGTGGAATGTGGGGGGCCTTTTTCCTGATTCAGTTTCACACCATCCCTGGTTGTTTATTCTGGAAGACTTTTGACCTTCTGTAAACCAGGGAGAAATCTCTCATCCAGGCTCAAATAATGTTCGCCCCCCAGGAGATACTCATTTTATGGCCTGGTGCTTTAAATACTTACCCCTGAATAGCTTAGTTTTAAATCATTAATACAACCTTGTTCAAAATTAAGAAATATGTTCAAAATGAGTGTTCAACATACCTTTTACACATGCCATAAGATTAACTGTATTAAAGTCTAAAAATAATCATTTTTCTTTAACAGTACTTTGCATGACTAAAATAATTTTCTTGTGGGTTATTAATTTTAAAATTTTTGGTTCCGAACAAAATAATTTTGGAGACCCTGCAGTAATTAGGAAGGCTGTCAACTGGATCAGTGCTGCAGCAACTGCTCCCCCCGTGCTTGTGCAGATTTAAGCTGTCTCCCTCTAAATTGTGTTTCATTATTTTTTGGACACACAATCAACTTAAAAAACCCCACAAACATAACTTTATAGACAGAAACACATAACATTAAAAGACGAACAAACACAACATTAGATCTATTTATTTAGTTTTTAATAATAACATATTTACTTTGCGCATGTATTATATCAACAACTCGCCATTTGGAGCTCATTTATTTATTTATTTATATATCTGTTTATTTATCTATGTATTTATTTATATATATTTATTTATTTATCTATTTTTTCACTAGTGCTTCTTTTTAGCCGGCACATAACCTTTCTCCATTGATCTACTTCCACACACCATCTATTTCATACTTCTACAAGTATTTTAAATTACTTGGATCAATCTGACACAAACTTTTTATACCCTTTATAATCTTCTCTATACTCTTCCCTCAACCCATCCTTTTTAATTCTTTTACCTCCCTGGCTCACTTTAGTTCTATTATTTTATCACTTAGGTCTTATTATTTTATCTTGGAATAGAGGCTTCCCTCAAACCCATTTTTTTCCCAAACTATATATTCGAGCCTTTATTTTTTGTTTGATCCTGCGCTTCTACAAACTTCTAATCGTAGATTTTAAATTATCTCTAAATTTATTTTGACCTTTACCCATTTTAAAGAATTTAGTCCAGTACAAACACCTAGGGTATTCTACGCACTGGATGTTTATTCAACAGGACAGCACCCAAACACTGTTGTGGTAATTTCTGCTTCTACCTTTTCAGGTGAGAAATTCTTGCATCCACAAGAGTTGTACTGTATTAACCCCTGCTGTTTTAGCATGAAACAACAGAACCTGAAAGGTTTGATTGTTTCCTGACACACTCTCACACAGTCACACCTATTCTAAGGCCTATTATATTTTTTTATTTTATGCAACATAGACAAAAAACACCTATCGTTACGTGTACACTTTGGAGTCTCCATCTCCAGGCCCTCGCACGCACTGGATACCCAGATGCCACATCTGTCAACATAACTTGGTTTCGTCAAATATCCCTGCTGCAGCTGCAAACCTTACTTAGCTGTGTTCTTATCTTAAAAGACCCATATGCACAGAATACCAATCCCAGATCTATCACAACAAAACCCTGTTTGTCAAATATTCTTGCGACTACAACCAGTTATAGCTTTCACATGGTCCCAGACCAACTTTTGATAAAAAGCTTTCAGGCCTACCCTTTTGCTGCGCAGATTCAGTCCTCAGCGAGAGTCGTCACCAGGATGCCCAGGGCAGGGCTGGACCAACCTATTGGCCCCGTCCGGCGAAGGGGGGACGGCTGTTGACAGTTTCTTGGCCTTGGTCCCGCACGGTCCTGGACAATTGGATCTTGACTCCTGGCTTTCGGCACCAAAAATGTTGGATACAGAAAATGTAGATTTGCAAATAAATAGAAATTGAGTCTGCACAGGAAAGAGATTCAAGCAGCTTCTGCAGGAGCGGAAGGAAAAGCCCAACCCAACTTCAAGCTTCCCTTCTCCAAATCCCCTCCTGCAGCCGTCTTTTATTAACAGAACATAGCACATGGTTACAAACAGAGTATTGTTCTGACAAAAGAATTGATCAGTTCATGAAGACAGAATGCTTCATCAGAATGACAAGGCAGGATGGTCTCCTGACTGGATTATGATACAGGAGTGGAGCATCCCCTTGGACAAATGTTTCATAAGCACACATTAATTTTATAATCATCATTGAATAAACCCAACAGGATGACATGTGTTGTGAAAGGGTAAGATGTAAATGAACTGAATTTGTCAGGAATCCAGTTTATGTGGTCTGCTTTGTGTCTGTCTCTCCCTTCACCACCAGGTGGTGCCCATTCCTTGTTGGTCCTCCCTGCACACCTGCGGCTCTTTGGATCATTATCTGTTGGAGTACTTAAGCAGTGGACTGTCACTACCTCGACGCCAGAGTGTTTGCCAGTTTTGAGTACTCTAGCCATGCTTAGATTGGCTGAGTCTAACCTGAGTCTTTGTTTCAATGAGTCAAACTGAGTCTTTGTCTCTTTAAGGTTTAACCTTGTTTTTTTGTCATTGTCCCTCTGCAGGAAGTCACCCTGCAAACTCGTTGTTGGGCCTTCTCCCCCTGGAAGGATCGTTTGAGCTTCACATTGAGCAGGGGATGCAAACTGGATGTTTGAGCCTTTTTCCCCTGAAAGGATTGTTTGAGCTTCACACTGAGCAGGGGATAAATCTCCACATGTACCGTTCAAGTTCTCCTGGAAATCTAAGTGACAGTCCGCTCCTTTTCTTTTTTTTTTTTGAACTTTTTATTTTCAATAACAATTTTTATATCAACACATACATATGTCCATCCATGTCACATCTCACAATTCACATCTTAATATCTTCTTAGATCATTTTAGACCTTTCATTTACATCAGACATACAGGCTGTCTATTCCAGCTCCGTTAACAGTTATCCAGGTGCTATTGAAGGAGAAAATAACAAAAAGAACCTCCAAGAATGACAAATAGAGGTGCATTTCCTTCAAATAAACACTAGCCCAATTAAGAGAAACCCATATTCATTAATAACATTCATGGATGTATAAGTCACTATGATTAAGGTGAAATGTACAACAGTAGGCACACTGGGAAAACAGATTAAAGTAATAAAAGCACACAATACAAGATAAAGTCAAGACACAATCACAAAAAAAAAAAAAAAAAAAAAAAAAAACTAAAGAGGTGTCAAGGTCCCAATATGAATTTAGCTATAGGTTTCCACTTAGTTTCAAAGGTCTCCAGCTTAAATTGTAGTCTTGATGTTGTTTTTTCCATGATGTAGACTTTTCTGATTCTATCTCTCCATTCTGTGATACTAGGAGGTTGTGGCCTTAACCATGCAGATGTTATACACTTCTTCGCAAAGCATGACCCCGATCAAGTATTTATTGTCTTTATTGGTCAAGTCCATGGGAATTATTCCTAAAATATATACAGATATATCCAGATCTAAATAAATGCCTAAAATATTTTTTATATCTGTTTGCACATTTTTCCAAAACTTTACCACCTTTGGACAATCCCAAAATATATGAGTAAAATCCCCCACCTTTCCACAGTTTCTCCAGCATAGCCAAGATGTCCCCCCATATTTAGATGTAATAATTGGAGACCTAAAGTAACGCATCTTGACTTTCCAGTCAAATTCCCTCCATGTTGGGCTGTTGGTTAATTTGTGTCCAAAGCTGAATGTTTCTTCCCAGTCCTCATCTGCTATTATTATATTAGCCTCTAATTCCCATTTCTCCTTAATCCCCTTGTTATTGATATTGGATTCATATTGTAGGCTTTTGTATAGTTTTGAGATCATGGCTTTTTTTGATTCACCTTTTGCTATTGATAATAGAATTTCTTCCGTCTTGGTCATGTCTGTTGAGATTTTCTGCCATTCACTATGATTCTGAAGGTAATGTCTGAGCTGCAGATATCTGTAAAAATCATTTTTTTGTAAGTTAAATTCCCGTTGAATTTGTTCAAAAGATTTCATTGTTGACCCTTTAAAAAGCTGTTCTATAAATACCAGTCCCCCTTTCGTCCATTTCTCAAACCCTGTGTCCATAGTAGCAGGGATAAAGTCTGGAATCTTAGTGATTTTTACTATTCTTGATATAGAGTCCGGAAAGTTAAATTTTTTCTTTATTCTTGACCAAATATTAATTGTTTCCTTAATCCAGTAATTTTGAATCTTGAGATTTTTTTGAACCCGCTTTGTTGTGAAGGGCAGTGTATCTAGGGACAGATTTGGGCAGGCCCTTTGCTCCATATTTACCCATATTGTCTCTTGATCCTTTGCTAACCACAGGGCTATGGCTCTCAATTGAGCAGCCCAATAATAGTTCTTTAATTCAGGTAAACCTAGCCCTCCATTACTCTTTGGGGACTGGAGTATTTGAAGTTTAATTCTTGCTATTTTATTTTGCCATACAAACTTTGATATTCTTTTATCCATTTCTTTAAAGAACGAGTTGGGGATGGAGATTGGTAGTGATTGGAATATAAACAGTAGTCTCGGTAAGACATTCATTCTGACTGTCTCTACTCTCCCCCCGAGGGTGAGAGGTAGAATCTCCCATCTTTCTAGGTCTTTTATAATTTCCTTTCTTAGCTTCTCGTAATTTGTTTCAAATAGCTGTGTAGTTTGGGGTGTAATGATTATACCCAAGTATCTAAATCCTTTATTGGTCCATTTGAACTTTACTTTCTCTTTTAGTTGTGCTGGACATTCACCTGATAACATCATTGCTACCGATTTGCTTTCATTAGTCATATATCCAGAAATATTCCCATATTCTTTAAGGCTTTCTAATAGAGCTGGTACTGACCTTAGTGGCTCTGTTAACATTACTAGTAAGTCATCTGCAAACAATGATATTTTATGTTCTACCCCTCCCTCATCTCTTATTCCAAGAATTTTTTTATTCTGTCTTATTGCTTCTGCTAATGGTTCTATATTAACCGCGAATAGTAGTGGACTTAAACAGTCCCCCTGTCTAACTCCTCTCTTGAGATCAAAAAATTCTGAGCAATATCCATTAATTCGAACTCGGGATTTTGGATTTTTATAAATTATTTTCACCCATTCAACAAATTGCTTTGAAAACCCAAATCCTAGTAATGTCTGGTATAGAAAACTCAGGTTTACCCTGTCAAAAGCCTTTTGGGCATCCAAACTAATCAGGAGGGAAGATTGTGGTTTAAGTTTTGCACATGATATTACATTTAGTGTCCTTCTAATGTTGTTTGCTCCCTGCCTGCCTGGGATAAATCCTGTTTGATCTGGTTTAATTATTTTTTTATATATATTTTTGTATTCTATCTGCCAATATACTAGTTAGTATTTTTAGGTCGTTACATAGTAAACTCACAGGTCTATAACCCTCACATAAGGTTGAGTCTTTACCCTCTTTATATATCACAGATATAATGGCTTCAGACCATGTTTTAGGGGGGTCTCCCATCGTTAGTGCATAGTTAAATACCTTACATAATACTGGCGCTAGTTCTTCCATAAATGTTTTGTAGAACTCCCCTGGCAGTCCGTCTGTCCCCGGGGATTTGTTGTTTTTGAGGGTTTTAATAACTTTCAGAATTTCCTGTGGAGTTATAGGTCGCGTCATTTCCAGCGATTCTTCTTCTGATAAGGTTGGGAGATTAATTCTTTTGAGAAAAGCAGAGGTTTCATCCTCCTGATTATTTCTGTCCGAATCATCATACAGGTTTTTATAATATTCTGCGAACGCTTCCGCTATTTCTTTCGGTTGTGTTTTAATCTGCATATTCAAGGGGTGTTTTATTTTGGAGATGTGCCTATTTACTTGGGCTTTCCCAAGTTGAAATGCCAAAAGACGACTCGCCCTATTACCCATTTCGTAGTATCTTTGATTTGTAAAGCGTAGAGAACCTTCTGCTTTGACAGTTAATATCTCTTCTAATTTATGCTTTGCCTTTTTAAGTTCTCCCATTGTATTTTTATCCCCTAATTTGTGTTCCCTTTCCAATTCTTTGATCTTATTTTCCACCTCGTTTTGTTCTTTCATTCTGGCTTTTTTCATTCTAGATGTTATTTCTATAATTTTCCCTCTTATCACTGCTTTTCCTCCCTCCCATAATATTGTTGGTGAAACTTCCCCATTATCATTTATTTCAAAGTATTCCTTAATTGACTCTTTGATTTCTTTGACAATATTTTCATTGGAGATGATCGATACATTCATTCTCCAGTATCTAAAGCAAGATTCTTCACTTGTACTTAAAGTTAGCAGAATAGGTGCATGATCACTTATAGTTATATTTTCTATGTTACATT
Source organism: Cyprinodon tularosa (assembly GCF_016077235.1). Lineage (NCBI taxonomy): Eukaryota > Metazoa > Chordata > Actinopteri > Cyprinodontiformes > Cyprinodontidae > Cyprinodon > Cyprinodon tularosa. The sequence continues at coordinate 124,405 of NW_024037807.1, forward strand.
TTAATACTTTATGTATATGTTGTTGAGATATATATAAATAGTCTATTCGAGAGTAGCTTTTGTGTGGATTTGAGTAGAATGTGTAGTCTCTCTTCTTAGGATTGATACTTCTCCAAACATCAATAAGACCAAGTTCTTTGGTAACATTATTTAGCATTCTAGACTTTATTGTCTGTGGTCCCAAGTCAGAAGGGTATCTATCTAAAATATTATTTTGTACTGTATTAAAATCTCCTCCCATCAGTATCATTCCTTTTGCATCATTTGTTATTATTTTGACTATTTCTTTCAAGAAAGTGTCCTTCTCCTCATTTGGGTAATATATATTTAATATTGATATTGTCATATCTCCTATTCGTCCTACAATCATTACATATCTTCCCTCTTTATCCTTTACCTCCTTTTCAACTTCAAACAATATCCCTTTTTTGATTAAGATTGCTACCCCCCTCCTTTTACCAAATGAAGCATAATATGCTTGACTGACCCACTCCCTTTTTAGTTTTCTGTGTTCGCTCTCTGGTAGATGTGTCTCCTGTAATAAAGCTATGGAACATTGCAGGTTTTTTAGTTGAGTCAAAATATTCTTACGTTTAATAGGATGGTTTAGGCCGTGTACATTGTAAGATACTATATTTAGCCCATTCATATTGCTATCATATCTGGAGCTGCGCTGTACCTGACACCTCTTTGAAAAGAAAAGTAAATTGCACAAAACATAAACTCAACTGAGAAGAAGAAACAAGAACAAAATATAAACACACTTATTGGGATATAAACCCCATAACAATGTCTGGAACATGAACAATTAACTTCCAAGAGTCCTAACATCAGAGAGCTGTGACCTTCTCTCTGATGAACAAGCACTGCGTGCATTGACAACTTCTTAATAGTTGTCTAAAGCCCTAAAGACTCAAACTCCTCAATATTACTCTTTAATGAACACGATTTTCTTGTAATCTATCAAATTTTTTCACAACTAGCGTTTTTTTTTTTTTTTTTTTTCATGAACAAAACGAATATCATTTTTTTTTGTCCTCTTTTCCTTTTTTTTTTTTTTTTCCTTGTCCTTTCCCTTTTTGCAGGTCATGGCAATTAGTTTCTCTTTAACGGCATACATATATGTATACATACATATGGTAATCTTTATTACGATGCCACCTCGGCTGACGTCATCACTCCAGGAGCGCTCTCAGGTCTGCCTCCGTGATTTCGGGCCGCGACTGCTTACCCCTGTGACTGGTCCCCTTTGCCGTCTGCGCCATCACATGCTGAATTCTCTCTAGCCTGTCTTCCTTCACCTTGATGCCCATTTCTTTCAGCAAAGGCGCCGCTTCTTCCACTGTGCTGAATATCTTTGTTCCAGTGTCCAGAAATATTTTGAGTTGGGCCGGATAGGGGGACTGCGCCTTCACGTTCCTCTCCTTCAGCTGTTTGATGACGTCTCTCACCTGCTTCCTTTTCTTTTGGACCTCTGTTGTGTAATCTTGGTTGAAATAAACAGTCTGTCCTTCATAGTAGATCTTCTGTTTCCAGGCCTCTTTTATCACCTGTTCCTTCACCCTATAATCCAAAAAGCGCACAATGATCGCCCTCGGAGGCGCTGTGCTATCCTTTGGCTTATTCACCAGTGACCGGTGTGCTCTTTCTATACGCGGGTCCATCCCGTCTGTAGTTTTAATCTGGGATTTAATAAATTGTGCTATGAAGCTTATGGTGTCATTTTTTTCTGCACCTTCGGGGATGCCATGGATTCGTATGTTGTTGCGCCTCATCCTCGACTCAAGGTCGTTGCATTTCTCTGATATTTTGCTCACCTCTCGGAGCAGGAATGTCGCCACCCGTTCCTCCCGCGCAATCTTATCTTCATTATTTCCCAATCTTTCCTCCATGTGAGCTACTCTCTGCTCCAGGGATGTTGTTCTGACCATGAGCTCCCCAATACTCGCTTCCACTCTAGCCATTGCTTGCTTATTATCTCCTACCGCTTCCGCATGCTCTTTTCGTAGCTCTCATAGCTCGATAAGTATGGCCGAGTCACGGTCCCCTTTCGGCGGCTCCGAGCGCTCCCCTGCATGGCTCTGTACTTTCGCGGTTCCGGCACTCTTTTCTTTTCCGCCTTTCTCTTCCATACTCTTTCCTTTCTTGACCATATTTTCCATGGGTGATCTATGTCACTTTAAGAGCGAGTTTTCTCTATGTTCTACAGTTTTTACCTTATTTTAACGCTAGTTTTAATCGTGTTCTTCAGAGCAGCCTTTTCTCCTGCTTTTCACACCATGGCGCCACCGGAAGTCGTCCAGTCCGCTCCTTTTCTCCTCCGGATCCAAAGAATGTCAACTTGTCAACTCTTCAACATGTCCCCTCTTCTCTGGATCAACCCAAACAGACTGGATGCAAAGTGAGAGAAGAGTCCCCCCAAACATGAGTCCCTCACTAGCATTTTCCTTACGGCATTGAAGATTCCCACTGTCCCTGAACTAACTGTTTTTGATATCCCCTCTAGACTTCCTAGTTCCTGTAAACCAGCTCCCTGAGTTCCTGATCTTACCACCCTTCTACCCTTACCTCAATAAACCTGTTAAACCTTTGTCTTGCTCTCTGAGTGGTTCTCTGCATTTTGGGTCAGACCTCTAAAACACATCATGACAGAATTGAACTGAAATTAAATTGAACACATTGTAATCTGCAGGAGATGCAAACGTATTTCATCCTACTCCTCCATGTAATACTATCATTCCTTCCTATTCTTGTATAAAACAGATAGGTCAGATATTATGTGCGCTTCATTATAAATCAAATAAATATCTGTGTTTGCTATTAATGTTTCTATTTTTTTTTCCAGATGTAACATGTGGGCAAAGAGCAGAAGAAAACAATACCAACATTTTAATCTGCAAAGAAATACACTCTCTGCTTCTCAGGAAGAACCTGGAAACCTGAAAACCTGGAAGAGTTTCTCAAGCGTGAAACCAAGCTGTCTGTTCTCAGAAGAACCCTGGAAATCCAACTCAGTCTGAAACCTGCCTGCCCGCTCTCAGTAAGAGCTGAGAAAGAAGCTCTGAACCTGCTCAGTAAGATTAACTGGTCTGCCCTGCCTCTGCCTAGCCCTCTGCCTGCCTTCAGCCTCTGGACCCTCCTGGTTCCCCCTTTCTACCGCTCTGCTCATCTCTGATCAGGTATAGACCTGCAAACACCCAACCTGCAAGTTCACTGAAAGACTGCTAACCAATCTGTCCCTCTCTGCAGTGAAAACCAGTCATGACCAGACCCGGACCCAGTATATCCCAGAAACCATTGTTCTTTATTGTAATTTATCTTCAATAAACTTTGTGAACTGTTTCCCAGCCTCTGAGTGTTCTGCATGTGGGTTAGATCCCTGAAAGCCAACATGACATAAACAAGTTCAAGCCCAGTCAGACTGCAGAAAAAAAAACATCTGTGAGCCATTTCAGACCATACCAAATGTATGTATAAAGCATTTGTAAACACTAAATGGGTATAGAAGTTTTTTTCTTCCAAAAACCAAGATCACACATTTTCTTTTTGAGAGCTGGATTTCCTCTATTTATTGTTAAAATCTGTAATGGTCACATTCAAGACTTCTGCTTTCTCTCAAATCTATTATTTTCTTCATCAAACCTTTGTTTCTGCTCTAAGATCTGATGGTTCTTGCCTTTCCAATATAAATTTAAATAAATAAGCTGAAAGCACAAATATATATAAAAAAAAAAAATCTATTAAAATACCAAAACATTTATGAGGGGTGATTCGAAAAGGTTTCCACAAAGAAAAAACACCTAATTTTATGTTGGAGGCAGAATTAGCATCTGTTCTGACTAGCATACTATGAAGAGGGAATTTTGTGTTCACCTCAGGCTTAAAGATGGTTCGACTGCAAGACTCTAAAGCAAGTATCCATTTTTATCAAGCCTCTAATGGTTCATAAATCTGTTCAGTTTTTCTATGAGTTCATATATTTGATCTGGCATATCACAATTGGGTTAGAAGAAAACCGACCGCCTGCTAACTCCCACTGTCTCAGGACAAAATTGACCGCAGCACATCAGCCTCATCACGCAGCTGAGCTAACTGACAAGCAAAAAAACCCTGCACGACTCTACACTCTGGAAGACACACCATATAAGCAGCTCAATACTGCCCTGAAGAGGATTTTAAAATCTGACACTTCCTCTTTGCAGCTATTTCCCTCCAAGGAGGGAGAACCACTGCGGCCCTACCATTCTTGTTCTCACATGCTGCCCTTCCTGCTTTAAATAACATAAAAGGTAGGCCACAGCTACACCACTACACCTCTGCTCCTCCTTTTCCCCAGAACCAGAGCAGCAGAGATCTGTTTTCACTTGGAGCTAGTATCTACCACTAAAGCTAAATGAAGCACAGCAATTCAGTTAAATTGTTGATCCAATTAACGCGTCACCTCAGATATAGCTGGTTCTGCTGGAGGTTTCTTCCTGTTCAAAGGGAGTTTTCCTCTCCACTGTCACTACAAGCATGCTTTTTGTGAGGAACAGCAGAAGAGTCAATGAGTTGATGTAATCAGCTGGTTTTCTTTCGATGCAAAAATTGAAACTAGAATACCTAGAGATGACATGTTGTAAATTGGTAACCTGACTCCGCCAGATGGATTTGCTCCACATATCCATCTGGAAACCTTCCGTTGAAGTAACTTTCTGAAGGGGCGAAAATACTGGTTAGCTGATTGGCGTATGTTGGTGATAGATGGGCCAAATAAACCAATCAGATCAATGAAGCATATGATGTACTAACAGAGCGACGACGACAACACAACCACAAGCCAGGCTACTCTTGCCGAAACCAGTCGGGAGAAGAGCATAAACATCTTTTCCTCTGAGAAAAGCCTCCAGAGTATTACTCTGTAATTCCGATAAAACTTGCTCGATAGCCACGCTAATGCTAGTTTCATCGGCTGAAGCCGCCATGTTCTTTAGACTGAACTGTCCCGCTTCTCATTGCGTCACACCTCAGCCCGCCTCAAAGCCAATGCTGATTGGACGTTCGTTTGGTGAACAGCTCCAAATTTTCTTTAACAGAGAGTCTCCAGACTGATCTGCGAGTGAAACCTTGAAAGCTCGCGAGATCAGGATGGTCTCACGAGGCTAGTAAATTGGCGCTATGTACAGAGCTTTGCAAAAGTGTTCAGCCCTTGAACTTTTTAAGATCTTGCTTGAACTTTTTGACATTTTGTCTTATTACTGGTTACAAATATGTGTGTATGGGTGGGGTAGGGGGAGACAGGTTGTAATCTGTAACATCTGTAATTTTCACTAAGCTGTTATGCAAAAAAATGAAAACTCTAGTACTTTTTTAAAACACATCGCTGAGATCGGCTAACCCCCAGACTCCACATCCTCCGTCTCCTTCCTGCTTACGTACGTCGTGCTGAGTAGTTGTCTGTCATGTTAATCAGTGAGAACTGTTCCACATCCACCACTATTCCTTCCCATGTTACCTTTCACGTACTTCTTCTCCGTCGGTCACGGTCAAAATACGGAGCCAAGCTATTTTTTTGCTCCGCTCCAGTTCGGCCAGGTCAAGATCCGCAAATGCAATCACACCGCACAGGGAAAAAAAACATCAAGAAGATCCGGTTTGTCAAATTGAAATATGGTAACGACCAACCGGTAACTACAAATTACAGCATAATCCTTATATATTCGCCAAAAGTTAAATGATTGGAACTATTGGTACTTCAACAAACCAGGAAACAGACTTTTCATCTCCATCAAAATATTTATTTTATACTCAGAAGCTTAAAAGTTTAATCAAATCCAGTCACAACAACTTCTAAGAGCGAATCAAACAACTTCAAAATAAACTTCACAGGCATGGATTAAGAGATGCTGAGTTTAGAGGTAGAGAACAAACCAATTCTGTATGATTATCCCTATTGCGGAGCCATTGAGATGTAGGCTTGGCTTTGCATAGGCGGTCTGGAATGGAGGACGTGGAATTTTGGGGTAAGGGTCCGAGCTAACAACAGCTAGTCAGCTCTGTTGTTTAATGGCAGCTCAGTCTGACAGAAAGCGGCGTTCTGGATCACATGACCCATTCAGAGAGGGGTCAGGAAAGTACAGAGTAGAGGTTTAAAGAAGAGCAACACAGAGAGTATCGTTACGCAGCAGGAAATGAATATGGACTTAGAAATCATTTGATATCTTAAACTATGCTAATACTGGGCTTAAAACGTACACAGGGATGTTTTAAGACATTCTATACAGTTGTTTTGAAAAAAGCTGCTGCAGGTAAAACCAAACCCACTGGAATCAACCCCTTTTTCATCATTCAGTTTCATTCTATCTCTATTTTCCAACTCTACAGAATCTGTTAGTGTAATCTCTGCTCTCTCTGCTTTTTCTCATAGTAGCTTCATCTGGTCCTTTCCTTATTCACTATGACTTCATCTTGGAGAGAAATATCAGCTGTGCTGCTGCCATCAACAACTTAGTTTAAATATCTTTGAGCTTGGTATGTTTTTCAGTGTAGTCCTGTTTCTCTGCCTGTGACTAACTGGATGTGCTCTCTTCATCCTCCGTGTGCGAGCTGGTTCATCTGCCAGGCTGTCTATTTCCTGGACAGGAACGCATGTGGAGCTGGTTGACAAGTTTCTTTGGTTTCTCAACTTCTTTCTTATGTCTGCTTCTGTCTCCTTGAACCCCAGTCAGCCTCAGCAGATGGCTGCTCACGCTGAGCCTGGTTCTGCTGGAAGTTTCTTCCTGTTAAAAGGGAGTTTTTCCTCTCCACTGTAACTACAAGTATGCTTAGTGTGAGGGATTGCCTTCGAGTCAATGAACTGATGCAATCAACTGGTTTTCTTTAGATAGAAAACTTTGAATCACTTGTGTCCTTTTGATTCAGGTGTGTCCTCCAGGCAGTAATTCAGTTCTTCGGATGTGTATGATCATTATGTTATCACTCTGTTTATTTCCTGCAGCACACTCCTTTTACTTATGCCTCCATTTGATCTGTTTCTCAAGCGTAGGTTAATTTTCTGTAGTTAACTTCAATTCAGTTCAATTCTATTCAGTTTATTTATATAGCGCCAATTCAGAACACCAGTAATCTCAAGGCACTTTACAGTTCAACCAGATCATACAGTCAAGTTGATTAAAAGTTTTCTATCTAAGGAAATCCAGTTGATTGCATCGACTCGACTCAAATACCATCTCTCACTAAGCATGCTTGTAGCGACAGTGGAGAGGAAAAACTCTTTTTTAACAGGAAGAAACCTCCAGCAGAACTCGGCTCAGTGTGAGCGGCCATCTGCTGAGGCCGACTGGAGTTCAAGGAGACAGAAGCAGAGATACAAGAAGCAGCTGCAAAAGGCGGCCCCGTCCAGGAAACACGCAGCCAGGCAGACGAGCTCCGAGCCAGCTCCCATGACGATGAAGAGAGCACATCCTGTTAGTCACGGTCAGAAGAACAGGACTACACTGGAAAACAGGCCAATCTCCAGCATCTATAAACAAAGGTGTGGATGGCAGCAGCGCAGGAGATATTTCTCTCCAGAATGGAGTCACAACCAAAGAGGAACAGACGTTTTGTTCACATCTGGTCAAAATTGTTGATTCACCTTATTTAATGAGGGGACTTCATTTTTATAACCAAATATATATTATAACAGCATTTCAAATAAAAAATGTCAAGGATAAATTCCAAACATCAGAAATTTTACCAATTTCCAAAATGGCACAGTACGGGTCTGCCTGTTTTTTTTATTTACACGTCACAATATAACTTCTCAGTACACTAAAGTTGTAACTACAAAATAACTGTAATTTTTTGTTTCAGTTAGTATGTTTATTTCATAAATCCTTTTATCCATTTATTTTCCCACAATGGGGAAATTTGTTCTCTGCATTTAACCCATCCCCTTGGGGAACGGTGGGATGCAATTGTGTGGCGCCCGGGGAGTAGTGTGGAGTTAAGTGTCTTGGTCAGGTACCCTGAGTGAAGGCTGTGGGGATTGAAACGGGCAATTACAACCTTCTGAACGTTTCAAAGTCAAAAGTCTTAGAGTCTACTTTACTAGACCTGCAGCCTTGAGATGTTCGAATTTAGTTGTCCAGCCTTTAGTCAATCGCTGCCATCAATGGTTCCTGTTCCTATCAGTCAGACCTGTGCTCCTCTGCCATGGGAAAAAAGTATTCAACTATTCACTCCACTTAAATAAATGGAGATCAATGAATCTCACTCAGTCAGCATTTTATTTAATCTTTGCAAAGAGAGAACTGTCGGGACTCCACTTAGTGCGGATCCGCCGGGGAGATAAGTGGAAGACAGCCTTCAAGACACACCTTGGGCATTTTGAGTACCAGGTAATGGCTTTCAGTCAGTGCAACGCCCCTGCTGTCTTCCAAGCTCTGGTAAATGACGTCTTACATGACAACCTCAACGTCTTTGTGTTTGTCTACATTGACGATATCCTCATCTGCTCACGTACCCCATCTGAGCACTACAAACATGTCCGACTGGACCTCCAATGCCTGCTGGAAAATAAACTTTACGTCAAGGCAGAAAGGTGTGAGTTTCACAAGCCCTCCATTGCCTTCCTGGAACTCAACCTGGAAGGAGGGAGGGTACGATCAGACCCCGATAAGATCAAGGCGGTGCTCGACTGTACCTGAGAGCTGAAAAGAGCTTCAGCGCTTCAGAACTCACGTCCGACCCTGACCCCGGAACCGGTCCTCCTAATTGCACTGCAAAAAAGGAAAATCTATACAAGTTTAATAAACTTGAATTCAGCATTTTGGTCTTTTTACACTTGTTTTTCAATGCATTTTCTTAGTAAGACTAAGTATTGTTAAGATTATTTGACTTGTTTTAAGAAAATTCATCTTTCTCATCCTAACTAGATAATACAACTAATTCTGAGCAGCTTTTTTCTTAAAATAGCTCACATTGCGGACTGAGTCGTGTTAACATTTAGACTGTGAGTACATTTTTACTTGTTTCAAGAAAATAAGACAATCCATATTAACCTGTTTTAAGAACTGACCCCATCTCATTAAGATATTCCAGCTAATCAACTGTGATTGCATTCAAATTGATAGGGTCACTGAGATTGTCCATGATTTAGCTTTGAGATTCTGAACCTTAGCAGTGGACCATTCACTGTTTGCAGAACAAAGTAAACTACAATACATCATAACTACTGTACATCATATGCCTATTATAGTAGACGCTTTGCCTTAAGGATTAACATACGGTAAATAAAGCAAACAATTTTTTTGTGCTGATTCATTCATTTATTTTAATACATCATACCTTCTCATACAACAAAACGTCAGTTAGGTCATATTTTCTCAAAACATATGTTTTGCTATTGAATGGTACAGGGTGGTATGCAGTGTAATCAGGTAGTTTTTCTAAATCTATAAACTCTGTTGCCTGTGCAGCATTTGGCACAGCTGTCATGATGTGTTTTCAGGTTCCAACCCACGTGCAGAACACACTCTGAGACAGGGAAAAAAATTCAACAGTTTATTGAACAAGGCACATTAATAAACGTATAGATCCAGGGGGTTATCAGATCCAGGATTGGTCACGACTGGGTATACAGATCAGAAGATGAGCAGAGCAGCAGAGAGGGGGAACCAGGTTGGGTCCAGAGGCTTGAAGTTGGCAGAGGGCTAAGTAGCGGCAGGGCTTGACTTCAGACTTATTAGTGTTCAGATCCAGAGTCTTTCTTCCGATCCTCTTCTTGAGGGCGGGCAGGCAGGTTCAGACGGTTAGATTCTTCAGGTGAGCTCCTGAGAGCCGACAGGCAGATTTCAGCAGATGAAACTCTTCCAGAGTTCCAGGGTTCAGTCAGGTTTCTTGCTAGGAGGCAGAGAAGACAAAAACTGATCAGGTTTAAATTCAAAGTTCAGGGGATTCAGAGAATCAGACAGGCTGGTTGGCTCAGGCTTTGCTAACCATAACTGGCTTAACACACTGGCGCTGGAGTGAAGTCCTGCCGCTGCTTATATGCTGGTCTCCTGATGACTGATGGATCGCAGGTTTGGTTGTCAGCTCAGCTCCAGGAGACCCAGATGCGCCCTCTGCTGGAGGAAGGTGGACAGACCTCCAGATCCCAAAAACAGCAATTTCATACGATTGTAAAGCTGTATCCCACTTCAATGTTTCAAACACTTGATATTCACAGCAAAATAAAGATGAATCAATAACATAAATATTACTTATTAGTCCAAAAATAGGAAGCCCATCATTTGAGTCTATGATTATCAACGTCTTTCCACTAATGTGCTTGTTGCCATTAAGAGAAATCCATTTTACAGAGATTACATGATGGAAACTATCAATATTCAAAAAATCTCTAATCTTTGAACTGACATATGCCTCTGAGGCATCTGAAACCGCTGATGTGGGGCCTAATTCTTTTTCATGAGCAAATATATTGTTTGTTTGATAGGTACTTTCAACAATTTTGCTATGATTTACAAGAGATTTGCAGACATTTTTATAATTTAATTTAGAGGACCACTGTTTAAAAAAACAATGCTTAGACTCAAACCTCATGCACATGTGTCTCGTCAAAGGACCCAGTGCTTCAATTTGTGAAGGTAAATGTAGCATATAATTGTCATGATTGGCTTAAGAGACTTAACCCACATGCAGAACACCACTGGAAGCAGAGTAAAAGTTTAACAGAGTTTATTGAAAGGTTTTCACATAGAGAACATGAACTGGTCCAGGCACTGGTCCGGGGCTGGATTCACTGATGTCTGCAGAGACGGATAGTTTGATTAGCCAGGCAGTCAGATGCTTAGTTGAGTTTAGATTATTCAGAGTATACCTTGAAGAGGTCCAGACTGATCTTTGTGAGAGAGGGAACCGGTTGGGTCCCAACGCTGTTGGTTCAGCAGAGTTCTCAGCAGCAGCAGTGTCTAGCTTCTGACTTGTGAGTGGCAGACCTTGATTTGAGTTTCCAGCTCTTCCTTGAGAGCAGCAGGAAGAGTCCAGGTTGAAATCTTCAGGTTTGGCTCCCTTGAGAAGGAAGGCAGGTTAACATGCAAAGCTCATCCAGAGCTTCTAGACTTTAGACAGGTTTCCTGTGAGCAAGAAGACAGAGGCAGGTGAGAATCAGGTTTCTCTCTAGAGACAACTAAGATTCTTTCTAAATAACAGAGGCTCGGGTTCGCTAACCAAACTTGGTCAACACTGCGGGGTTGAAGGAAGGTCTGACTGCTGCTTATGTAGGAAGGTCTCCTGATGGGCTGATGAGCTTCAGGTGTGCTGAAGGCTTCAGCCCAGGAGACCCACAGCGCACTCTGCTGGAGAAAGGTGGTAAACCACCAGATCCCAACAGGGGTATAGTCAGGGGCAGGACGCCGTTTGGAATCAGCGAATCTTTTTGACGAGGCAGATGAGCGGTTAAGGGTGGTGATGGTGTCTTTCCAAATACGCTGACAGCGGTGGATGTGGTGGTGGACTGATCTAACCGTTATCTCTCTCTCGTCTGCAGGGAAGAGTGGAGGCTGATAACCTATGGAGACTTGGAAAGGGGATAAAGCGGTAGAAGCAGATCTCTGAGAATTGTGTGCATACTCGATCCATGTCAGAAACTGACTCCAGTCAGTCAGATTGTTTGAGGTTAGGCAGCGGAGAGTGGACTCAAGCTGTTGGTTCATCCTCTCCGTCTGCCCATTTGTCTGTGGGTGGTAACCAGAGGTGAGGGAGGACTTGCAATTTAGAGCAGAACAGAAGGCTTTCCAGACCTGTGAGATGAACTGGGGACCACGATCTGAGAGGATCTCTTGAGGTATACCATGGAGATGGAAGACATGTTTCACGAGAAGTTGGGCAGTCTGGAATGCAGTGGGTAGTTTCCTGAGGGGAATTAAATGACAGGCCTTGGAAAAACAGTCAACAATGGTTAGGATAGTGGACATACCTCTGGAAATCGGGAGACCGGTAACAAAATCAATAGCGATATGGGACCATGGAGGGGTTGGAACAGGTAGAGGACGCAGCAGCCCAGAAGGTGGTTGGTGAGTGGTTTTGTTTCTGGCGCAGATGGGACAAGCCAGAACGTACTACTTTACGTCTTTGTGAAAGGACGGCCACCAAAAGCGTCTTGTGATGAGAGCAATAGTTTTGCTCACTCCAGGATGGGCAGAAAATTTTGTTGCGTGCATCCAATGGATGAGGCGGGATCTGACGGAAGATGGAACATAAGTTTTGCTTGGAGGACTGTTACCTGGGTCAGGTTCAGAGGCCAGGGCTAAGTTGATGAGATCAGTGATCTCCCAGGAAACGGCTCAAACCGTGCATGAGGCAGGGAGAACAGGCTCGGGTGTCTCAGGTTGATCAGTGGAGTAAAGACGAGAGAGAGAGTCGGGCTTGACGTTCTTGGAACCAGGTCTGTAAGAGATGATGAGATTGAAGCGAGAAAAAAACAAGGACCATCTAGAATGACGTGGGTTGGATCTTTTAGCAGATTGGAGATAAGCCAGGTTTTTGTGGTCTGTCCAAACCAATACTGGATGCTCGGCACCCTCGAGCCAATGTCTCCATTCTTCCAGGGCGAGTTTAATGGCAAGAAGTTCTCGGTCTCCGACATCATAATTTTGTTCTGCCGGAGAGAGTCTGCGTGAAAAGAATGCACAGGGGTGAGTTTTCTGGTCTGAATCTGATTGTAGTGATAATACATCTCCAACACCGGAGTCAGATGCGTCCACCTCTAGGGCGAACTGCTTAGAGGGATCGGGCTGGATAAGGATGGGTGCACTGGAAAACAGATTCTTCAGTTTATTAAAAGCATTTTCGGCTTCAGGTGTCCATTGGAATGTCTTCTTCACAAAAGTCAGAGCTGTGAGGGGTAGAGCTGTCTGACTATAATTTCTTATGAAGCGTCTGTAGAAATTTGCAAACCCTAGGAACCTCTGAAACTGCTTACGATTTTCAGGTGTTGGCCAGTCCAGAACTGCCTTAATTTTGTCTTCGGATGGCTTCACCTGCCCGCCTTCGAGCGCAAACCCTAGAAAAGTGACAGATGGTTGGTGAAATTCACATTTTTCAGCTTTCACAAAGAAGAACTAGACGAACATGTTTCTTGTGGTCTGAGAGGTTCTTAGAGTAGATCAAAATATCATCAATGTATACAAAAACAATAACATTCAAAAAGTCTCTGAGGACATCGTTGACTAGAGCTTGGAAGCAGGCAGGAGCGTTTGTAAGACCAAAAGGCATGACCAAGTATTCAAATTGGCCTATGGGGGTCTTAAAGGCTGTTTTCCATTCATCTCCTTCTCTTATTCTAAGGAGATGATAGGCGTTTCTTAAATCGAGTTTGGTGAACACTGTCGCACCTTGAACAGGTTCAAAAGCTGATGTTGAAACAAGTCTAAGCTGAGTTTCACGTTCTGGTTTGGAGATGTTAAATAGTCTACTGCTGGGAAGGGGGGCACCTGGTAGTAAATCAATGGTGCAGTCATATGGTCTGTGAGGTGGAAGAGACGTCGCACTGACCTTACTGAAGACTGGTGCTAGATCATGATACTCGGGAGGAACAGAAGTAAGGTCAGGAGAGTCCATCTCCCCCCTACCTCTAGGGGACTGAATAGTAGGAGCCGCAGAACAAAGGCATGACTCGTGACAGGAAGTGGACCAAGACTCATGGTGGCGTTCAGCCCAGTTGATATGGGGGTTGTGACGTTCCAGCCACTCGAATCCAAGCACCAGGGGAGAGCATGATGAGGGAAAAACAAAAAAAGTTAGCGTCTCACGATGGTTTCCAGAGATAAGAAGTTCTAAAGGTTGTGTCTGATGAGTGACTTGATGAAGCTTCTTTCCATCAATAGCAGATACTCTAAGAGGCTTTGTTAATGGAATAGTCTCAATCTTTAACTGCTGGACCAGATCTGAATCAATGAGGTTTCTCTCACACCCAGTCGATGAATGCTGATAATGTGAGATTCTGGTTAGAAAAAAAAAGGGTTGCAGGCAACAATAAATGAGGAGTTTTCTCAGATCTCAGATGGCCCGTCAGACTCCTCAAATCCTCTGACGGGCCCTGGCTTTTGATTAAGCCAGGCATGACGCAATGAAATGGCCAGTCTCACCACAGTACAGACACAGGTTTCCTCTAAATCTTCGTTGTCTTTCTTCAGGGGATAGCCTTGTGTGTCCAATTTGCATGGGTTCGACCTCCGTTCCTTCTGAGGAAGAGAAGTGAGAGATTTGGACAGGCGCTGGAAGAGTCTGATTCCTAGTCTTTGGCTTGGTACTGGGTTCTGGGGATCCAGAAAAAACAGAAGCATTGTTAAATGCAGGAGCAGAAACAGAAAAATTCAGGCTTCTTTGCCTAGAGTTATTTCTAGTCCGAAGTCTATTATCCAATCTGATGGTTAATCGGATTAAATCCTCCAAACTAGCAGGTTCATCGATTGTGGCGAGTTCATCTTTGATTTTATCATTTAAAGCCTTAAAATAAGCACTCTTAAGTGAATCCCGCTTTTATCACGTCTAATGGTTTGCTGAGGAATCCTCAAAGAAGTAGTCTCCTCTCCCTGGAAAAAAGCATCAACCAACCTCTTCATGCTTTCAAAATTGATATTTTCAGAAGCCTGCATGTTTCGTATTTTGCCTTTGGCTTTCAAAACAACTTTTTTCTGATGGGTCTGATAAGCATAACTCTTTGGCCTGTGGACATAAAATGTTCTATGCTATCCACATTTAACTCATCGCTTAATTGCCCCAAATAATTCCCCGTTTCCAACTGAGTCTGACCCTTTCTGGTGACATAGATTATACTGTTGTGTCAAAATATAAAACTCTGTCTTGCAGCTTTTGAAGGTAACTCAACAGTTTTAATCTAGCGTAGGCCATGGTGAACGCTGCAATAAAGACATTGTTAGTTTTGTTTGGGGGACTAATAGATTTTTTAGTCCATCCCCATTGAACAAGCACATTTTCAGGATTCAGAAAGTGAAAATATTTCACATGTTTGTTCCCTTAAAACAACAGTTCAAAAAATTCCTGTGGTTCTGATAAGATGGTGGTTTGTGTCTGATCATTTTTCTGAGCAAACTTTCCCCAAAGACTGTTGAGACATAACTTTGCCAGTTGTCTTTTTGCCGGATTTGTCTCAATTTTTTAATATTCTAGTTGAATATCTTCATTCTTCAGGAAGTCAGCCATGTATCGCTGTTTCCCCTCTTCATCGCTCACGTATGTGGGAAAACCTGAGGATTCCTGTTTGCACTTTAGAGAAGTATTTATATATTGGTCAAAAATGTCTTTACTTTGTTTTTCAAAATGCCTTACAGCGAGGATCTTTTTAACCTTATATCCGTGCTGTAAGGCCTTAATAAGCTCGACAGAAACCCAGGTTCCCTTTAGGGATCTTTCTTCTTCGTTGTGATTGCAAGGTTCTTTCTGATTATTGAGTTGAGCGCAGGTGCGGCACAGAGTGAAAACCAATTTACCTTTTTCAGGCTTAAAGGGAAGAATTGGAAAGAGCAGACCTCATGATGGGGAAATGATAGCTTTGATGAACCCGAAATATTTTGTGGCATCATCAAAGTTGTCATAAATTATCTTTGGATGCCCTACAGGAAAGTAGTGTGTTTTTATAAAGGAGGGATATAAGGAGATGACGTCTTGGTAAGCCACAATCTCACCTGGAGCAGCAGAATATTTCAACATAACGGTGTTGGTTCTGCCTCCAAACAGAGCATCTCAGGGGGACAGAGGTTCAGGCAGGGAACTGTTTTGGATAAATTGTTTAACAGTGGTACAGTTTCTTTTTTTCTCTTCCCAATCATGTTCCCAAATGCCTTCAAGTTTTAGACCATGAAGCAATTCCAGAATCTGCTTTCTTTGGAGGGTGGATGCAAAGATTTCTTCATAGCTCACGCCTCTTAACGGACAAATGGACAAAGGCACTGCACGAAAAGTGGGATTTTCGTCAATATGCGGCACTGTAGATTGTCGTGGAACTTCAGGTTAGCGGCAGTTTACGGCAATTTGCAGGCTTCCCCGAAAACTCCCGTAAATTGTCAGAAATTGACGTGGACTTTCTTAGGCAGTGTTCCCCCCATGCCTCCCCCCTATGGAATTCTAGGGAAGGCTTTAACATGTAAATGAACATGCTGTGAGCTATACAAATGCAAATCAGGGTTGCAGGGGGGGTTTTACTCCAAGTGACATTTTTCTAAAAGGTAAGAAAATCTCTGATACAAAGAGATCAGGCTCAGTATAGCCTCTTACATTTTAGCTTGAAATGATTTATTTAATTAAAGTATAGAGACCAAAACAGATCTTTAGCTGACAGAGCAATACATTTAGAGCAGTAAGTAAAAAAAAAAATTGCATTTAAGATAAAAAATAAAATGTTGTCTGTCAATATGCTCAATTCACAATTACTTAAGTGGAAAAGTTTCAAGAAATGAGTCTGAGATGATTCACTTTATAACATGGCGCATTATCCTGTTGGAAGTAGCCATCAGAAGATTGGTACACTGTGGTCATAAGGTCCGGCCAGGTCAAGATCCGCAATTGCAATCGCACCAAACAGGAAAAAGAACATCGACAAATTCCAGTTCGTCAAATTAAAATATAGCAGCAACAGATCGGTGACTAGAAATTATAGCACAATTCTTATATAAAAAAAAAAAAAATAACACAGTTTATTTAAATGATTGGATCCAAACTATTGGTTATTCACCAGAGATGGCAAAAGTACTCACTTTCCGTACTTGAGTAAAAGTACAGATACTTGTGTTAAAAAATACTCTGGTAAAAGTGGAAGTACTGATTAAACTTCTTTACTTAAGTAAAAGTAACAAAGTACAGGCTTGTAAATTTACTTAAAGTATAAAAGTAAAAGTAGAAACCACTTTTTTCATGCAGTTGCCTACATTTTAAATGGATGTCTGCCAATAGGACTAGATCTCCGTTGTGTTCATTTTCAATCATCTCGTCGTCCATGCTACTATGCTAACGCCACCGCCACCAAGCTGCAATGATTTGCCGTGAATGAATACCGCCGAATCTGTCGATTCATCTTGTAGTGGTGCGTCAAATGCAACGTAGATTCCCATCCAATTAGATTGAATTTGGTATTTGTGAGATAACGGCTCGCCAGCTCCCGTCTCACGTCAGAGGAGGTGTAAGCAGATGACTTGCAAAAAGGTGGTAAGAACCAGCTGACAGAACCAGCTGACAACAAAATGCGAGTTCAAAAGCGTGTAGCGGTTTATTTACTGGTGCAACGGTGAAGACAAAACCGGCCATTGCAGGCAATACAAAACACTGACAGCCTCACAGCAAGCTGACTTTAAATATAGTCTCTCTAAGCAGACCTTCAAAAGCAGTTTCTCCAACCAGTCTCTCCAAGCAGCCCTGCTAAGCCATTGTGAGTGTGCCCCTTAAATAGACCCACCAATAATCAGCCAATTAGGACAACCCAAATAAACAGGAAGGCAAATCCCCAATAAAGCAGAAGTTAACATTGTAGAAAAATAAAAACAGACAATAGCATCATTCATACAAAAACATACATATTTATGAAATAATTTAACCATACTAACATTACCATTTCACCTACTTATTACCATGCAAACAATTATTACATACATTGAAATCCCACTTAATACCCCTGCCCCCTCTTTTCCAATGCCCTGGGACAATAGATAAGAGACTGACTCCGATGCGGTACGTGTTTCCACACGGACCAGTATGCTGACGGACTAAGGGAAGATTGCCGACTACGGAATGTATATTAAAGCTGTCGCAGTGGGTACCTTCAGAGTTTGCTACGCTGGTGAGTAAGTAAAGTGTTGAATAAAAGGTGACGTTGTAATTTCGGAACTAGTGAGAATTACCGGGTGAATTGTTTGGAACTGCCGCCGCCATGACGGCCGGTCTGTGGTGCATGCTGGGAAATGTAGTGAAGGATGTGACGCTGTGTGTGTGATAGACGGCGGCTACACATTGGGAACAGAGGGGGAAAACGGCTCCGTTTTCACAGTATTGATGACGTGAAAAATAATAACTCCATTGAAACTAAAGTAACGAGCCAATTTTTTAAAATGTAAGGAGTAGAAAGTACAGATATTTGTGTAAAAATGTAAGGAGTAGAAGTAAAAAGTCGCCATAAAAATAAGTAGTAAAGTAAAGTAAAAATATCAGGAAAATCTACTTGAGTACAGTAACGAAGTATTTGTACTTCGTTACTTCCCATCTCTGTTATTCACCAACGAGGAAGCAGATTTCTCATCTCCATCAAAATATTTATTTTATACCGAGGGACTTAAACTTTAATCAAATCCATTCAAAAGAAACTTCATATTACAGGAATGAAAAGAGATGCTGGGTTTGGGAGTAGTGAACAAGTTCATTCAAAAAAAGCAGTTTTGAATTATCCTTATCCCCGTTACAAAAATCTACAAAAATATATATATATATTTGGGCAGAAACTGAACATATGCTGGATGATGGTGGGATTTTTTTAATATGTCATATTAAATTAAGCGCTCACAGGGTTCATACAGGAATGAGTGACTCTAATTTAATGCTATTTTAATGCTATTTGAAATGATTTTAATGCCATCAACAAGAACCATGTACACAAGTTATTAGTGTACATGAAATATGAAGGAGCTGTAAGCAGAGTTCCATGACTCCTGTATGTATGTAAACACACACACATATATACGTATATATATATCCTCTAGCTTTTTCTCCGCCTGGAGCGATATAATATATCTGACGAAATTTTTTTTATAAGCATTTTTTATTAAAGAATTATAAATACTTCGATAAACATATTTAAATAATTTTAGTGCCAATTAAGGCCTTGATTTAAAAACAAAAAAATTTATGATTTTTTAATAATTTTTATTGATCCGCGGAAACCCTGGTTCATCTCGCGCATGCGCTCTACGATCTCCAAGAAACTCAGAGCGGAGGGGTCTGCAGCCACAGTGGAGGATGTATGCTTTGCTTTATGCAGGCGGTCTGGAGCGGAGTATGTGGGATTTCGGGGTAAAACTCCTCTTGGACGCGATGGCGACTCTGCATCGAACAAGACGAACTCAAAGAAGAGATGCTAGCAGTAAATATATGTTCGATTACTGCCTGCAAGGCTAAAAGCAGCCTAGCCTAAGCTACGGCTAATAGCAGCCTAGCCTAAAGCTACGGCTAATAGCAGCCTAGCCTAAAGCTACGGCTAATAACAGCCTAGCCTAAAGCTACGGCTAATAACAGCCTAGCCTAAAGCTACGGCTAATAGTAGCCTTGCAAGAACAAGCTTTATTAAAGTGTATTTTTTGTGATTCACAGGAAGCAGTACGCCGTCTTCACAACTCGGAGACTAATTGCAGGCGCTATGAACCAGAGCAAGGGTAAGATTTAAAGAATATGCTTTCATTCTGCGGTAAAGGAAATGGATACGGATAGATACCGATCATAGCTGTACATTTTATTTTCACAGACCTCCTATTTGCTCGGAGCCATATCAGCAAGTCCAGATTTGCACGATTTTGATAAAGACGACATTGTGTGTAAGTGACTTGTTTTAATGTTTTCTCCTTCCTTGTTACTGTGACTTGCGTTTGATTTTTTATTCATACCACTCTCATTTAATTGTTTTCCAGCTGCCTGTAAGACGTATTTTCAGACGGTACGCAGGAGCTTCAGATATACGCAGCCAGCCACACGTTGCATGCGGAGGCTGCCAAGCAATCTGCTCGGAGTCGGGCCAGAAGAAAGAGGGTAAGACTTTATTTGGTGACTATTTTTCAGGTGCATTGATAGATGTGTTGTGTTCATACGCAGTGCGCTGATTCATTGTTTTTTTTTTTCAGCAGCTGAAAGCGAGGCAGAGTGTGCTAGCAGATGAGGAAGTGGAACTCTGGAAGTCCGCCACTGTCGGCCTCATGTCCGACGAAGAAGATGGCGTCGTTGGCGGTGTCTCTGGTGGGATTGTACGGTCGGATCTCACTGAACTCTGTGTTAAGCTGCAGTCCCGTAATTTTTAGATACGCATGTGTTTGGATACGCGTTGTATATACCGTAAATTCTCTAATATTGGCCTGTATTCCATTAGCGGCCGGGACTCTAACATTGGCCGGTCTCGCTGTTAGAGGAGGTAAATATTGGCCGGTCTCTCATACAGGCCGGGGCTATAAACGTTTTTTCTGGGCATACCTCAACATTATACTTGTGGTAGTAACATAGAAGTACCACAGCCCTGCGCTGCTGGACGACAGGCCCTGACTGCTGCCCGTCTGCGCGAGGAAGAGAACAGACATGCAGCAGAACATGAGGAGGAGCGCGGGTGATGAGGAGATTAAAGGGAGAGATGAAGAGGAGGAGGAAACTGAGGAGGAGGATTAAACAGAATTGGAGGATTTTTTTTTTCTTTTTTATTTCAAACCAAGCGAGACAAGGTAACTGTACTTTTTCAATAAATGAACCTAGTGTTTTATAGGTTCAAATAGACACAAAATTTAATTTTTATTTATTCCACTGGTAGTCTGTTTAGCTCAAATAGCAATAGAGGCCTGTCTCTAATTCTGGCCTCTTTCCAATAAAGGCCTGGACCGCGATGCACTTGAGTGAAATAAAGGCCCGGGCCTATATTAGAGGATTTACGGTAGTTGTGTGTGTTTTAATAAAGCTCTTTCTTTGTATAAACAGCTTCCTGGAAAATGTTCATTTCCTGTATAAATTCATTCATGTCCTTGATGGTAGCCTAATAATTGTGTAGTAGTGTAGGATAACATAAATACACAGCATACGAATGAATAAATATATGAATGAATAAATATATATATATATAAATAAATATATATATATATGTAAATTTATATGTAAATATATATATATGCCAACCAATCACGAGCGACTTTACTTGTTTAAAAAGAAGTGGTTCCGTCCAATACTCAGTTAGAAAATTAAAGCCTGGCGTGGCCACCTTTGGTTTTGCTGCCAATCACGAGCGATTTTACTTGTTTGAGAATAGTGGTTTCAGCCAATACTGAGTAGGTTATTCAAGCCAGACCTGGCCAGCCGCGGGGGTTTGCTGCATTCATATGCTAATTAGGGCCATTAGTACAGCTGATCGCTCTCCACATACGTCAGAGTCCGTTTCCGACAATTTGTGGCACGACAAACGCGGACAAGCACGGGTTGCAAATTGTCGGAAACTGACGAAAATCAGGGAGATCTGCGGGAGTTTACGGGGACGAAAATCTCACTTTTCATGCAGTGAGGGTTAAAACAGGAAGGGCAACCGTGGAACAGACAGCCAAAGTATTCAAAACCATACTTAACGTCGCCTATTTTGGCATAACCGTCCAGAAAATACGACCCTACTTTTTTCTCCCCTAAATTAAGGGTGTGTTGGATGAAGATGTTTCTGGAAAAGCCAAGTATTCCAGCCATTCGATCGAACCATTTGAGTAAAGCATTGTCCGTCCATGATACCTGAGCGGATCAGGTATTGCCAGCGTATTTGAAGTTAGGAAATTTGCCTGAAAAGTCTTCATGCACGCCGAGGCGATTGTAATGCGAGAAAATGGGTCTACATGGGTATCGCTAAAGAACTGCTCTCTAAATTTCTTACAACCTTGAGAAAGGATTTCAAAATCGTTTTTACAGTAGTACATTGCCTCTTTTTCAAAAGAGAATAGGGAAGCAGAAGCATTTTTGTACCAGTTCAAAAACTTTTCTTTTTCAGGGGGTGACATATTTTCTATTCCATAGGCCTGGGGTGGGGGGAGTGGGCCAACATATTTCACATTTTGTTGAGATGAAAATTTGTGTGGAAAGAAACCTTTACTTTTATCATTAAAGCCTAAAGCTTTCGGCATGGCACTGAGTTTCATAGG
This sequence comes from Cyprinodon tularosa, assembly GCF_016077235.1. Taxonomy (NCBI): domain Eukaryota; kingdom Metazoa; phylum Chordata; class Actinopteri; order Cyprinodontiformes; family Cyprinodontidae; genus Cyprinodon; species Cyprinodon tularosa. The sequence goes on from NW_024037807.1 coordinate 146,289, forward strand.
TAGAAATGAAAGACTATCGATTAATTTTAAACCATAGTCTGGGTCGATAAAGAAAATAATTTTACAACCTTGCATAATGATGTGAGGTTTTATACCCATCTGAACCATTGCATTTAGAACCAAATAATAGTCAAAAGATCTACCTTTGTGTGCCAAAAGACAAATTTGGAAAACTTTGGTCTTCGAAAGTGGAGAATAAAATCTTGAATGCATTTCAGACCAAAGGAGGACCATTCTTTTCCTGACGAATCATTTGCACAGACGAGGAAAGGAACATGAACGCTTTCCTCATTAAAGGAATAGTACACCCAAAACATGATTAGCCTTCATGTTCTACTCACCCCCATGCTGAACAACACTCTGGAGTACTTTTTTGATATCTCAAATGCATCTGGAGATCTGGGAGGCTTCTTGCTGTCTGCTGACATTCAAATAATGGAGGTCTATTGTGCCCGAGACAGAAAGGTCCATTAAAGTCCACAAAAACGTGTCAATATTCCTCCATACTGCTCGTCCAATGTATTCCCAGTTTCCTGAGTGGGTAGCATCCAGAATTTACTCGAAACGAAGTCATTTAGAATGTTTTTAGAGCATAAACAGTAGTGTATAGGATTTCCTGAAAGCGCGCACATGTGCGTTCACGAGTCTACGGAAGCCGGCAGACCAAACCAGCGCATTCAGCTCGGCAAAGAACTCATGCTCTTCCTCAACACTGAAGTCCTCAGACATTTTTCTTTCGTTGTTTCTTTCTTTGCACAGGTAAACGGCACATTTCTTCTTCTACGCTTGCATTATTGGAAGAGCAGACGCTGAATGCGCACTTTCATCTGGTTTGGTCTGCCGGCTTCCGTAGCGTCATGAACGCGCCGGCGCGCGCTTTCAGGAAATCCTATACACTACTGTTTATGCTCTAAAAACATTCTAAATGACTTCGTTTCGAGTAAATTCTGGATGCTACCCACTCAGGACACTTGGAATACATTGGACGAGCAGTATGGAGGAATATTGACACGTTTTTGTGGACTTTTATGGACCTTTCTGTCTCGGGCACAATAGACCTCCATTTTTTGAATGTCAGCAGACAGCAAGAAGCCTCCAAGATCTCCAGATGCATTTGAGATATCAAAAAAGTACTCCAGGGTGTTGTTCAGCATGGGGGTGAGTAGAAAATGAAGGCTAATCATGTTTTGGGTGTACTATTCCTTTAACAAAGGTCTCAATGTAAAAAAAAAAAAACTAATTTCTCTGCTAGTTTTTCATCTTTCTGACAGGGTTGAATGAAACACTGGTGCTCTCCCTCAGCTGAATCTGGAAATATTTTCTCTTCACAAATGTGACATTTTCGATGTAGGCATACATGGCGTTTATCCTGAGTACACATGGGAAGATAATATTTTCTTCCACACATTAGACATAAGTTATGTATCTCACAATTACTGGCCCACGTTTTTGCTATTGGTCTTTGTTTTTTGATTTTATGTTTCACATAACACATCTGATTGCGGCAAGTCAGATTGCAGTCGGGGCAAAAAACTGCAGAGGATTCATGCTGAGTACAGTCTGGATCATTGCAGACCGGACAATAACCCCAGCAGGAATGCCTGTCTTTATTTGCAAATGGGGAAAAGCAATAATCACATACGTATTTTGCACCGAGAAAACCTGTTAAGGATTTGATTCCATACTAATGTTGGTTGAATAGAAACAAGAAAAGGGGTCTTGATCTGTCTCAAATTTGTCTCATATTTAGAAAGAGGGCTTTCCTTTACTGAGCGATAATATATCACAATGTTTCTGTTTAAGATTTCTTCAAATGTTTTGACATCTGAAAAGGAAACTGGTGTTTGATCAGAAAGTCCTGCCTGCCTTTGCCACGCTCTAGCCTGATGAGAAACCTTTATCAAGGAGAGATTTGGATATGCTAAACAGGCTAATTTTTTTTGCAATGCAAAGTTGATCGCTGTCATCATTAATCACAATTAAATGTCTTCTCTTTCTTTTTATTAATTCTTGGTCTACTATTTTTTCAAGTTTTATCTGCCACCCCCGTGAGGATTCCGAATCAGCTGGAGAATGAATTCTACGTTATCCTCTTCGGTTAATTCTGAATTAGATTGTAGCAAAGTATCCAAAAATGCTTCAAGTTCCTCTGTGATATTTTCCCCATTATCATTTACAGTAAAGTTTGTGTGATGAGACCCTTCATCGGTTACTACTTCAAGTTGTATGACATCATTCCTAGATGCGAGCGGTCTTATTCTTTCAGCCTGATTGGATAAAACATTCATCATGCTGAGGAATATTTCTGCTAAATCTCCCTCTGAACCATTCTGATTTAGTGAAAGCCGTTCCCTAATTTCCACATTGTTAAAATTTTCTCTGTTTAGGGTTTGTATTCCTCCCCCGCCACCTGATTGAATAACATTTTGAGAAGGAAGAGGATTGTTTAATGGTAAAAGATTTTCATCTAAAGCTGTTCTTTCTGCATGGTTTTGTCTGGATAATTCGCTCAGAGCTTGCTCCAGGCTAATTAAGTGTTCTAGATGATTTTCTTGCTGCAGAGGCGGACTGTGAGAAAGAATTGTATCTTCTAAGGGAGAGGCTGGATTTAAAGGCGAACCAGCATCAAATAAAGGGCTTATATCATCGGCTATATTTCGCAAATTCTGTAAAACAGCTTCAGAGACAAATTCATCTAAAGAATCTGGTTGTGCTGCATTTTGATTTTCACTAGAAGGAGAAACATTCAGAGATGTGTTTGACTGAGATAAATGCGGGTCAGACATGTTTATTCACTAGACTTTTTTCATCCAAGAATGTTCCTCATTATGTAACACATATTCACCAAGATGGACAAACGGTAGCCGGGGTCTTCTTGGTTGCCTGGTGCAGAAAGAAGCTCGCCGACAGCTGCCAATGCCTGAATAACCAGGCGCTCGGGAATCTCTTCTTGGTTGCCGGCTGCAGACAGATGCCCGCTCACAGCCGTCAATGTGTGAAAAGCCAGGTGTCTGGATTCTTCTCTGATGGGAATGCTAGACTTGCCGTTTCGATTTCTTACTGAGGAAAAAATAAAGCACTTTAGTAAGATTGACTTTTAAAAAATAAATAAATAAATATTAAAACTTAATAAATATATAAAAGGGTATTGTGTTGCCTTTAAGGCATTTTGTTAAATAGATAAGTTCATGGGTTAAAGAAATAATATTAAAAAATGTTTTAATGCTGCTAAAAGTGATTAGAAGTTGAATAGATGTATAATTCATAGTTTATTTACGTTTTTATAGAAAAATATTATCGGTAAAACCTATTTCCGGTTTGCGGTGACGCACTTCCGGTTCCGGGTTTCGCTAGGAAACAGAGAGGTCCATGTGCTGCAAACGGTATGGAAATGTGAAATCTGATGCCATCCACGCTGAATTATCAGACAGGAATGCCGTAAGTTGCATTATGTTGTTGTTTATGCTGAAATGTCACTTTATTCAATTTGATGGACTTTTAATTTGTATGCAACGACTCTATGTATAGAGATTGAGTTTATTTTCTGTTATTAGAGTTTTCACCGCATTTCGATGAAGGCAATAAACACGCTTGAATCGCACCTGGGTCTTCATTAGCGGTTTAACTCGGTGTCACCAACATCTTCGAGGTTGAAAACACTACAGTGAAAAGGCACCATTCGATTATTCATCGCGGTCAAAATGGCTACCAGCAACAAGTCTGCACGCAGCTTCAGGACCGGCCACTCGTCTGGATCAGCAGCAAGCGCTGCCCACGCTCGAGCTAAAGCAGAAGCTGCTAAGGTTAGAGCTCTCTATGCAAGTAAAGAAGCACAATTGAAAGTGGAAAAAGCACGAAGTGATCTGGAAAAGGCTAAAATAGATGCAGAATTGGAAATGTTAACGTTGCAAAGAGAAGCCGATGCTGCAGTAGCTGAGGCACAAGTGCTAGAAGAAGCTGAGGCAATACAAGAGGAGCCAGAGAGCAGGAAATCATCTGAAAAAGTCAAATTAGAACGTACAAGCGAATATGTGCGATCTCAAAGGGACATTGAACAATCACAGTCTGCTCCAGAAATACCGACCACCTCGCGCCCACAAGTAAGCTCACCCAACACCTTTGTAACATGGCATCCCCCAGAAGAAGGCAATTTAGAGCCGCCACCCATTAGTTCTGAACCCAAGCTTACTAAGGACAATGTTGCTGCCTTGACTAATCACAGCATGCCCAGCCAGTTTAGAAGTGAAACCAAATTCAAATTAGAGAAACCAAATACCTCTCTCAACCCATTCAGCTCCCCATTCACGCCTCACTATAACGCACCGGCCAGTATCTCACATCCAGCTGAGCCATTTGCCCAGTATATGGCACGCCGAGATCTCATCACTTCAGGCCTTTACCAATTTGACGATAGGCCAGAGAATTTCAGAGCATGGTGCTCTTCATTTACTAGTGCCACAGCTGAGGTTCAAATCAGTCCCATTCAAGAGCTGGATCTCATGACAAAATGGTTGGGAAAGGAGTCAAGTGACCAGGTAAAACGCATACGCTCAGTATACGTCAACAACCCCACATTAGCCTTGAACAAAGCATGGGAGAGACTAAACGAATGTTATGCAGCACCCGAAATAATCGAAAAGTCACTTTTCCAGCGATTGGACAGTTTTCACAAAATTACAGTCAAAGATCATGTCAAACTCCGTGAGCTAGGGGATCTCTTGCAAGAGATTCAAGGCGCCAAGGAAGACGGATATCTCCCTGGCCTACTGTATCTGGACACTTCTCGCGGAATCGGACCAGTCGTAGACAAACTTCCATTCGGACTTCAGGAGAAGTGGATGTCACACGGCTCTCAGTACAAGGAGGAAAATAATGGCTGTTTCCCACCTTTTGACTATTTCTGTAAATTCATAAGCAAAGAGGCAAAGAAACGCAACGATCCTAGTTTCAACCAACAAAACAGCCAAACACATTATAAACCAGAAAAACCTTACTTAAAGAACTTTAATACAAGTAACACAAGTAGACCAATAACTGTGCACAAAACTGATGTTTCACCCCCCAACAAGGACATCAACAGGAACTGCCTGCTGCATAACAAGCCACATCCGCTCAAAAAATGCAGAACGTTTAGGAACAAACTGCTGGACGAGAGAAAGGCCTTCCTCAAAGAGAAAGGAATATGCTTCAAATGCTGCTCTTCAGACACTCATCTTGCTGAGGACTGTAAGGCTACAGTAAAGTGCTCTGAATGTGATAGTACAAGACACGACACAGTCATGCATCCTGGTCCTCCACCACAGGCTAACGAGGCTCCTCCACCTGCACAAGAGAATGGCGGGGAGGGAGAAAACAGTCCCGACACAGTCACAACAAGCTGCACAGACGTGTGTGGTCCAGGTCAGTGGGGTCGTTCATGTTCTAAGATATGTCTCACATGGGTGTACCCTAAAGGTTACAAGGACAGAGCTATGAAAGCTTATGTAATATTAGACGATCAGAGTAATCGTTCCTTGGCCAGGCCAGAGTTCTTTGAACTTTTTGACATCAAAACCGAACCCTTCTCCTACCATCTTAGGACATGCTCTGGTATTGCAGAAACATGGGGTAAAATGGCTGAAGGCTTTCAGGTTGAGTCACTAGATGGATCAGTGGTTATCCCTCTACCTCCGCTTATTGAGTGTCAGGACATTCCCAACAATAGGAGTGAAATCCCAACCCCTAGTGCAGTGCTATGCCAGCCACACCTTCAGCATATAGCCGAGTACATCCCGGAGCTAGACCCAAATGCTGAAATACTCCTGCTGCTAGGGCGAGATGTTTTACGTGCTTACAAGGTCAGGCAGAGAGTCAATGGCCCCCATAACGCACCCTTCACCCAACGCTTAGATCTAGGGTGGGTTGTAGTTGGGGAGGTATGTCTGGGTAAAGTTCATAGGCCCACAGTTAGCACTCTAAAAACTGTTGTTCTGGAAAATGGCCGTCCTACAGTTTTCGGTCCATGTGACAGCCTTCTGCAACTCAAAGAAATGTCACACACAAATAGGCCAGGTTAAGCATCTGAACAAACCCTGGGACAAACAGTGTTCAGTCGGACAGAAAATGATAATAAACCAGCTCTCTCAATACAAGACACTCTGTTCCTAGAAATAATGGACAATGCTATGTACAGAGACGAGGACAACAGTTGGGTCGCCCCGCTTCCTTTCAAAGAACCGCGCCAGCGATTGCCAAACAATAGAGAGCAGGCAGTCAGTAGGTTCTCATCCCTAAAACACAACCTAAATAGGAAACCTGATATGCAGGGACAATATTTGGCATTTATGGAAAAGATCTTATCCAATGGTCACGCAGAAGTGGCTCCTCCACTAACACAGGGAGAGGAGTGTTGGTATCTCCCAACATTCGGAGTTTACCACCCAAAAAAGCCAAATCAGATCAGGATTGTTTTTGATTCTAGTGCCCAGTACACCGGTGTCTCACTCAACAGTGTTCTCCTCACTGGTCCCGATCTAAACAACACGCTCATTGGAGTCCTTCTCCGCTTCAGAACAGAGAGCATTGCCGTCATGGCGGATATACAGCAAATGTTCCACTGCTTCATGGTGCGTGAGGACCACCGTAACTTCCTCCGTTTTCTGTGGCATAAGGACAATGATGTAAACAAGGAAGTTATTGACTATCGCATGAAAGTTCATGTATTTGGAAACTCACCATCTCCCGCAGTTGCCGTTTACGGACTACGCAAAGCCATTAAAGCAGGTGCAAAGGAATATGGTGCTGACACAGTCAACTTTGTGGAGAGGCACTTTTATGTAGATGATGGCTTGATCTCTTTGCCCTCTCCTGCTGAGGCTATAGACTTGTTGCAAAGAACACAAGCCTCACTCGCAAAATCCAACCTGCGCCTGCATAAGTTTGCGTCTAACTCACAGGCAGTCATGCAGGCCTTTTGCCCTGAAGATTGTGCACCAGTCATTAAGGATCTAGATTTAGGTGGTGAAGAAACACAATCTCAGCGAAGCCTTGGCCTCATCTGGGAAATAACAACGGACACGTTCACTTACTCAGTGGCCACCACAAACAAACCATTCACTCGGCGTGGCGTTCTGTCGGCTGTTAATAGTGTCTTTGATCCTCTGGGCCTATTAGCACCTATCACAATCCAAGGAAGAGCTCTACTCAGAGAACTCACTTCAGAAAACTCGGATTGGGACACACCCCTTCCAGTGGACAAACAAGGTAAATGGGAATCATGGAGAAATTCCCTTCAGGACCTAAAGGATCTACATGTTCCTAGGACCTACACTTCTACCTCACTCAGTAAAACAACGCACAAAGAACTATGCCTATTCTCAGACGCATCAACTAAGGCGATAGGAGCCGTAGCCTACTTGAAAGCAGTTCAAACAGACGGCAAAGTTGAGGTCGGATTCATAATGGGCAAAGCAAAGCTAGCTCCCTTGTCAGAACCTACTATTCCGAGACTAGAACTGTGCGCAGCCGTCTTGGCAGTAGAAATGGCTGATCTCATTCAAGATGAGTTAGATCTACAGTTCGACGCAGTGCGCTTTTATTCAGACAGTAAGGTAGTACTAGGCTACATCTGTAACGAGTCAAAAAGATTCTACACATATGTCCACAACAGAGTACAGCGCATTCGCCAGTCTTCAAAGCCGGAGCAGTGGTATTATGTGCGCACAGAGGAAAACCCGGCAGACCATGCGTCAAGGTCCTTGCCAGCAGCTCAACTCACAAAGTCCACATGGTTCACTGGACCATCCTTCATACACCATTCTTCTGTGGAAACAACACATGTCAGTGAAACATTTGAGCTGATTGAACCAGACAAAGACTCTGAAATCAGGCCACAAGTCAAAACTTATGCCACTAATCTCCAAGTACTAAGCAGTAAACGCTTCGAGATGTTTTCAACATTCAAGTCGTTGGTCAGAGCAATAGCAAATCTTGTCCACATTGCAAAATCCTTCAATGGGACTACCCCAAACAGTGTATGCAAAGGCTGGCACAGATGCCACCTTCCACGTACTGCAGAGGAAATAGCTCAAGCAAAGAACGTTATTCTCAAAGAGACACAAAAGGCTCACTTTCAAAAGGAGCTTTCTGCTCTTAACACTGGAAAGCCAGTCTCAAAACAGAGCCCCCTACAAAAGCTCAGCCCAGTCTTACAGAACGGTCTCATTACCGTGGGAGGCAGACTCAAACACTCCGAAATTGAGAACTTTGAGAAAAGCCCAGTAATTCTCCCCAAAGACAGTCACATCTCCCTTCTGCTCACTCGTCACCACCACGAGTTGGTGAAACACCAAGGCCGTCATCTGACGGAAGGAGCAATCAGGGCTGCAGGTTTGTGGCTCATTGACGGCAAAAGACTAGTAAACTCAGTAATCCACAAATGCATAATCTGCCGCAAGCTGCGCGGAAAACAGGAACAACAATGCATGGCAGACCTACCACCCGAACGCCTCAAAACATGTCCTCCTTTCACCTACGTCGGCCTTGATGTTTTTGGGCCTTGGACTATAACAACAAGGCGTACCAGGGGCGGACAAGCCGAAAGCAAGCGTTGGGCTATCATGTTCACCTGCATGAGTTCGAGAGCTGTGCATATAGAGGTGATCGAATCTCTAGACACATCCAGCTGCATTAACGCCCTACGTCGTTTCTTTGCACTAAGAGGCCCCGCCAAACAGCTGCTATCCGATCGTGGCACCAATTTCATTGGAGCTTCGAAAGAACTAGGAATGGACAAATCAATGCAACAATATCTATCAGATCAAGGTTGTACCTGGGAATTCAATCCGCCACATGCCTCACACATGGGAGGCTCTTGGGAGCGCATGATCGGCGTCGCCCGCAGAATCCTGGACTCCATGCTACTTCAAAATAAGTCGCAACTGACTCACGAAGTGTTGTCCACACTCATGGCCGAAATCACAGCCATCGTAAATGCAAGACCACTTCTCCCAGTTTCCTCTGATCCAGAGAACCCCTTTATCCTATCTCCCTCAAAACTCCTTACACAGAAATCTTGCCTTTTACCACCCCCTGGAGACTTCCTGGACAAAGACCTTTACACCAAGCAATGGAGGCAGGTCCAAGCTCTTTCAAATCAGTTTTGGACCCGCTGGAGGCGAGAGTATTTGCCCACACTGCAACAAAGGCAGAAATGGACCGTATCCCGCAGAAACCTCCAAGTCGGTGATCTGGTTCTGCTTAAGGACAAGCAGGTCACACGGAACAGCTGGCCCATGGCAAGAGTCACTGCCACTTTCCCAGGCAAGGACGATCGAGTAAGGAAGATCGAGGTGAAGGCATGGGACCAAGGCTGTGTAAAGACTTTTATGCGACCGGTTACCGAGGTTATTCTTCTCATGCCAAAGGACTGAATGTATAATGTTTGTTTAGTACAGTGGCCTCAGGAGGCCAGGCGGGGTGTGTGTTGCCTTTAAGGCATTTTGTTAAATAGATAAGTTCATGGGTTAAAGAAATAATATTAAAAAATGTTTTAATGCTGCTAAAAGTGATTAGAAGTTGAATAGATGTATAATTCATAGTTTATTTACGTTTTTATAGAAAAATATTATCGGTAAAACCTACTTCCGGTTTGCGGTGACGCACTTCCGGTTCCGGGTTTCGCTAGGAAACAGAGAGGTCCATGTGCTGCAAACGGTATGGAAATGTGAAATCTGATGCCATCCACGCTGAATTATCAGACAGGAATGCCGTAAGTAGCATTATGTTGTTGTTTATGCTGAAATGTCACTTTATTCAGTTTGATGGACTTTTAATTTGTATGCAACGACTCTATGTATAGAGATTGAGTTTATTTTCTGTTATTACAGTTTTCACCGCATTTCGATGAAGGCAATAAACACGCTTGAATCGCACCTGGGTCTTCATTAGCGGTTTAACTCGGTGTCACCAACATCTTCGAGGTTGAAAACACTACAGGTATTGTTAAGGAAGAAAATATTCTAAAATAGTTAACTTTGGAAAAAGTTTGGCTCTCTCTCTTCCCTTGCATCCCAGGCCCTCCTGGCGAGCCGCGTGTTGCCACAAGGAAACCAACAATGCGTGTGGACGTCACAGTATCACAGAGTTTAATCCAACAAGAAACAGCTTATGAATTAACAACGAAACTGCAGAACAACAGAAACATACATTCAATTACCTGAGGTAAAAAAAATTGAAAAGAAAGGCAAAGACGCGTCTTTGGAGAGAGCTGGTGCAAAAAAGGCAAATTAATGGCAGCTCTCTGAATTATTACTCGTGTGCACAAACTTTTACAATGTAGGTGTGTCTTTCCTTTTAGTATATTCAGTTAAGGCGTCCCTCCGCTTGACCAATTGGAAGCTACCTTGGACACTCAGAAAAACTTAGAACTTCCCCTAATTTACGGCAAAAATCAAAGGCCATTTGCTCCTTTGTTTAACAAAAAGAGTGGAGAGCTTGTCCTGGCCTCCAGGATTCGAAGGTCATCTGGCTTAGGAAAACATAAGATAAGATTTCACAGATAGCTGTGAAATCCGGAGCCTCTCCTGCTATCTCTTCTTACATAAATTCTCAGGAACAAACTTAAATTCAGTAATTTGGTTCAAGGAAAGGTTATCTTCACAAACCCAATTTTGCTCTTCTGCACTCTTCACCCCAAAAGATTGAATCCTGCCTTAAACCAAAAATAACACATAGAATCAACAGAACATGAGGTAAAATTCCTTTTTCTAACCTATGAAACATAATATTCAATCCTAAGTATACAAGCTAACACATTTTCCAAAACCCCATTTAGCATAGATCCTGAGCAATTTTCTAATACTAAACAAAGCATTTTCATTCAAACAATTTCCATTTGATTCTGATATTGTCACAGATAGTACAATTTTCAAATAAATTAATCATCTACTAAACTAGTTAATTCTAAAATTAGATAATACAATTTTCATTAAAAAAACATGCTATTAGTACTTAGAAAAATGTCTTAAAAACTAAATGTTAGTGTTTTAATATTCTACGTTGTATTCAGTTTTACACCATCCCAGATGTTAGTTCTGGAAGACTTTTGATCTTCTGTTAACCAAGCAGACTTTTCTCCTTGAGGCTCAAATGATGCTGCCCTCCAGGAGATACTCATTTTATGGCCTCCTGTCCTCCCTGATAAACAACAGGAGCCTCATTGCGAGATCCCCTTTGATCTACATTTTCCTTCCTGTACTTTGAATACTTACCCATCAATAGTTTAGTTTTAAATCATTAACACAAACTTGTTCAAAATTAAAAAAATATGTTCAAAATGAGAGTGTTCAACATACCTTTTACACATGCCATAAGATTAACTGTATTAAAACTAAAAATAATAATTTTTCCTTAACAGTATTTACCTTCATTTCTCAGTCTGTTCGTTATAGCGAGAAGGGGTGGGTCTAAGAGAGAAAGAACATATGTATGATTATATGATATTAAAACTAAGAATTATTTATTTATTTTTCATACCTCTTCGAGTTCTAAAAGTTGGCTGGTCAGATCTTTCATTCAGAATGGATGTGTCTGTGAGAGAAAAAAAAAGTTATACTTTTTTTTATATTCCACATGTTAAAAAGAAAAACTTTTACCTAAAACTATGGTTGGAATTAACGGATTAACTTCCGCCACTACGATCTGCCCTTAAACAAGAAATTAAATAAATGAAAAAGAGATTGTATTTATTTCTAATAATGTAGAAAAAAAAACCTACTCACTGTGCTTCATGGTGGAGATTTGTCCGACACTCTTAAAAAACTGGAAATGGTGTCCCCACGGCATACGTTCTTTTTGTAGGAGCCTAAAACCCCTACACCTGTCGAGCTGTAAAATTAGATGTTGTTTTAGATAACACTAAAAGCGTGGGGTGACTGTTTTTTTAAAATAAAGGTCCGGGGTATAAATTTTCAACTGTCTGTTTTAGAATGCGGGAAACGAGCAGGCATGTGATTTTACAATTTGCAAACTTTCTCTGAGTCAAGAGTGCTTTAATAAAAGCTGTGAAAATAAACGTTGTTTAGGAAGATGAAAGTTGCTTATCGAAAAAACAGGTATATAATTGTTTAAACACATTTTTTAAACCCTCATTGCAAATCATTTGCTGTTTCACTCACATTCTGAAGGGTGGGGTGATAATGTGGGTGTGTGTGTGTATGTGGGTGTGTGTGCGTGTGTGTGTATGTGGGTGTGTGTGCGTGTTGGTGTGTGTTTGTTGGGGGGGGGTGTGTTTGATGGGATGGGTGTAGGGAAAAGGTGAAAAGTTTAAGGATGGGTGTCTGTTTTTTTAATTAAAGTTCTGGGGTTGTGAATTTGTTTGTGCAAATTTGCAACTTTCTGTTTTAGAATGCAAGAAAAGACCCAACAAAGGTTTTTAAAGCTTGGTTGATGGTAATGTTTGGTCTTAACACAAAAGAGGGCAGAAGATTGACTGTTTTCTGGAAGGGTGGTTTGGAAGGTTTCTGGGGGTTGATCAAAGAATACAGTTTTTTCTGAATGCTTAAGCGCTAATCGTGATTCTTGTAGCACAATTTCTAAAACTATTAATACGTATAGCAAAACCACTCACTGAGTTTGCAAAACTAAAAGCACAAACACTGCATTGCACTCAGTTTGCAATTTTGCAATACATATTTTGCAAAACTGTAGGCACAATTAGCTGTACAACACTTTATTACCAAATTTCCAACACACTCCTAGTAAAATTATACACATGTATGGCTATCATTAACACTATTTTGCCCACTGTCTGGCACACTTTCACATGTGAAAACTGTTTTAGATAATTAGTTCACTTTGCAATCAGCCTAAGCACTATAAATAATAATAATTGATAATGACACCATCTTTCAAAATAGGCAATACGCATTTCTTCATGAAGTCGTGTACTTGCACGCCACAGAATAAGAATGAAACAAATTTACAGAGTTCCTTCGGAGAGAAACACAGAACATGTAAAGCAACTGCGATATGACTGTGCAGGTAAGCTATAGTGTCATTTGTTCTGAATTTGGAAGTGCATACTGTAGTGCTGTGCATGGGCCTGATGTGATGCATTTGTTTTGTCTTGTCCAGAGAGTGATGGAACTAGAAGCAGATGCAATGGGACATGAGCTACTTTTTGTAGATGAAGCAGGTTTTAACCTCAGTAAAACCAGGAGACGTGACAGGAACATTATTGGACATAACCAATACATAACATAACCATGTGTGCAGCTATAAGCCAAAATGTTGTTGTTCACCATCATACAACCATAGGCCCATACAACACTGCACACGTTATCTCATTCCTGGACCTTACATGACATGCTCACTGTTCAGAGACCAGAGCATACCCGATATGTCATCATATGGGACAATGTTAATTTCCATAGGGCTGCTTTGGTCTGCAACTGGTTTACAGACCACCCATTCTTCATGCAACCTATTCTCATTATGAGTGCGTATGAAATTGTACGAAAAGTTATGCACCGTAATTTCGTACGTTTTGGACGTTTTTTTTTGTCGCATGCGCATCTGATGCACCATTCACAAATATAGAATATAAATTACAATTAGCCCTAACCCTGACCCTAACCCTAAGATATAAAACAGCAAGCAACGTAGTTAGAGACATGAATAAGTGCTGATTGCACTGTTTTTCCCAGTTTTCCGTCCGTCCGCGGATCTGCTTTTTTTCTGTCTGCCAGCGCATGCGCACTGATGTGGTTTTTTGAGGAAAAACGTCCAAAACGTCCAAAAATAGTGTGCATAACTTTTTGTACGATTTCATACGCACCGATAATGAGAATATGTTGCTTCATGGCACTCAACCTGCCTCCATACTCTCCATTCTTAAATCCCATTGAGGAGTTCTTCTCTGCCTGGCGCTGGAAAGTGTACGACCGTCATCCTCATCAACAGGTAGCCCTTTTACAGGCAATGGAGGAGGCATGTGGAGATATTGAACAGGCATCATGTCAGGCCTGGATACGGCATTCAAGGAGATATTTTCCCTGGTGCCTTGGACTGGAGGATGTCGCATGCGATGTGGACGAAATTTTGTGGCCGGACCCAGAAAGACGACATGATGTAGGCTGATTGTTTTTTTGTTTTTTGTGAAATTACTATTTTGTGTTCTGACTTTGTCTTGGTTTTGATGAGTATGAATAAACAGCAATACTTGAAATTTGGATCCTTGTATGTTTACATGACACTATGACAAAAGTATGACCTCAAATTGACATCTGTACACAGAGAAAGAGAAAGCCAGATGTGTTTTGTATTCATACCATCAGTGTGTAGTTGGCACATTGTGTGCTTTGTAGATGATGGCTTGTGTTTACTGTTTGATACGAAAACACCATTTTTACAAAGGTGCGAAGAGTTAATCTAGCTGTGTTCGCTTTTGCAAGAGAACTGCAATGTTTTGATAATTGGGTGAAAGGTTTTCTTATTTGTGTGTAGAGTTTTGCAAAAATAGCCAATAGTTACAAAAAATGTGCTTAAGCAATCAGAAAAAACTGTAATAGAAAAAAATACAATGAAGGTTGATGAAAGCAGATTTTGTGGATAGAAAAGTTAGTTAGTTGGCTTGATTTAAGAAAGGAAACTTACTAAGATTTCCAGTTGTGTTTGTAAATAACACATTTTTTGAGCATAGCCTGATTTATAAAACCTTGAATCACAGACTTTAATGATGAATTAAACATTGGTCTTAACACAAAAGAAAGCTTGATCAGTGAGAGTAAATCCGTTTAGGAAAGTAAACAGAGGCTTGACGAAAGGACATCTGTATTTAAAATAAAATAAAATTTGTTAGTGAAAATGGAATAGTTTAAACACATTTTAAAGCCTAATTTTAGGGAAATGTGTGGTTGATGTCTTATGAGGGAAGAGGGTGGGGGTCTGTGGGCTTAGTGGTGTGTGGGTGTGTGTCTGTGTTTGTCGGGTTGGGTGTAAGGTAAAAAGGTCAAAAGTTTAAGTAATGCGTATTTAACCGTGTGGATGTGTCTGAAGAATGCATGTATGTATATTGTCTTTTTTATAACCCTTTAAAGGATTATACTTAGCACGTTGTTTAGCTACAAGAGAGTTGATTGATGAAGGAAAATGTGGGTCTGTGGATCAAAAAACAGGTATAGAACTATTTAACACTAAAAATCCCGGAGATACAAGAATTTTCGTCAGTCTCCAATCCCCCCGCAGTACTTATCAACTCATGACTCCCTTTTCAGATGTAAATGCCTCATTAGCGCTGTGCCTGGAGAAGAAATCCACCCCCTTCAGTTTCGGTTTCAGCTAAAGTATCTCTCTTTGAGTGTTTTACCTGAGAGCAGGGGGGAAAAATCATATCTGTAATTAAATATAACTAGGTCTACGTCATCAGTGTCGCCAACACCGCACACTGCATGAAAAGTGGGATTTTTGTCAATATGCGGCACTGTAGATTGTCGTGGATTTTCAGGTTAGCGGCAGTTTACGGCAATTTGCAGGCTTCCCCGAAAACTCCCGTAAATTGTCAGAAATTGACGTGGACTTTCTTAGGCAGTGTTCCCCCCATGCCTCCCCCCCATGGAATTCTAGGGGAGGCTTTAACATGTAAATGAACATGCTGTGAGCTATACAAATGCAAATCAGGGTTGCAGGGGGGGTTTACTCCAAGTGACATTTTTCTAAAAGGTAAGAAAATCTCCGATACAAAGAGATCAGGCTCAGTATAGCCTCTTACATTTTAGCTTGAATTGATTTATTTAATTAAAGTATAGAGACCAAAACAGATCTTTAGCTGACAGAGCAATACATTTAGAGCAGTAATTAAAAAAAAAAAAAATTGCATTTAAGATAAAAAATAAAATGTCTGTCAATATGCTCAATTCACAATTACTTAAGTGGAAAAGTTTCAAGAAATGAGTCTGAGATGATTCACTTTATAACATGGCGCATTATCCTGTTGGAAGTAGCCATCAGAAGATTGGTACACTGTGGTCATAAGGTCCGGCCAGGTCAAGATCCGCAATTGCAATCGCACCAAACAGGAAAAAGAACATCGACAAATTCTGGTTCGTCAAATTAAAATATAGCAGCAACAGATCTGTGACTAAAAATTATAGCACAATTCTTATATATGAAAAAAAAATCTAACACCGTTTATTTAAATGATTGGATCCAAACTATTGGTTATTCATCAACGAGGAAGCAGATTTCTCATCTCCATCAAAATATTTATTTTATACCGAGGGACTTAAACTTTAATCAAATCCATTCAAAAGAAACTTCTTATTACAGGAATGAAAAGAGATGCTGAGTTTGGGAGTAGAGAACAAGTTCATTCAAAAAAAGCAGTTTTGAATTATCCTTATCCCCGTTACAAAAATCTACAAATATATATATATATATATATTTGGGCAGAAACTGAACATATGCTGGATGATGGTGGGATTTTTTTAATATGTCATATTAAATTAAGCGCTCACAGGGTTCATACAGGAATGAGTGACTCTAATTTAATGCTATTTTAATGCTATTGGAAATTATTTTAATGCCATCAACAAGAACCATGTGCACAAGTTATTAGTGTACATGAAATATGAAGGAGCTGTAAGCAGAGTTCCATGACTCCTGTATGTATGTAAACACACACACACATACACACACACACATATATACGTATATATATATATCCTCTAGCTTTTTCTCCGCCTGGAGCGATATAATATATCTGACAAAATTGTTTTTATAAGCATTTTTTTATTAAAGAATTATAAATACTTCGATAAACATATTTAAATAATTTTAGTGCCAATTAAGGCCTCGATTAAAAAAAAAAAAGAATGATTTTTTAATAATTTTTATTGATCTGCGGAAACCCTGGTTCATCTCGCGCATGCTCTCCACGATCTCCAAGAAACTCAGAGCAGCGCGGTCAGGAGCCACAGCCGAGGATGTATGCTTTGCTTTGTGCAGGCGGTCTGGAGCGGAGTATGTGGGATTTCGGGGTAAAACTCCTCTTGGACGCGATGGCGACTCTGCATCGAACAAGACGAACTCAAAGAAGAGATGCTAGCGGTAAATATTTGTTCAATTACTGCCTGCTAAGCTAAAAGCAGCCTAGCCTAAGCTACGGCTAATAGCAGCCTAGCCTAAAGCTACGGCTAATAGTAGCCTTGCAAGAATAAGCTTTATTAAAGTGTATTTTTTGTGATTCACAGGAAGCAGTACGCCGTCTTCACAACTCGGAGACTAATTGCAGGCGCTATGGACCGGAGCAAGGGTAAGAGTTAAAGAATATGCTTTCATTCTGCGGTAAAAGGCAATGGATACGGATAGATACTGATCATAGCTGTACATTTTGTTTTCACAGACCTCCTATTTGCTCGGAGCCATATCAGCAAGTCCAGATTTGCACAATGTTGATAAAGACGACATTGTGTGTAAGTGACTTGTTTTAATGTTTTCTCCTTCCTTGTTACTGTGACTTGCGTTTGATTTTTTATTCATACCACTCTCATTTCATTGTTTTCCAGCTGCCTGTAAGACGTATTTTGAGACGGTACGCAGGAGCTTCAGATATACGCAGCCAGGCAACACGTTGCGTGCGGAGGCTGCCAAGCAATCTGCTCGGAGTCGGGCCAGAAGAAAGAGGGTAAGACTTTATTTGGTGACTATTTTTCAGGTGCATTGATAGATGTGTTGTGTCCATACGCAGTGCGCTGATTCATTGTTTTTTTTTTCAGCTGCTGAAAGCGAGGCAGAGTGTGCTAGCAGATGAGGAAGTGGAACTCTGGAAGTCCGCCACCGTCAGCCTCATGTCCTACGAAGAAGATGGCGTCGTCGGCGGTGTCTCTGGATGGATTGTACGGTCGCCGCCATTTCGTAGGCCGGATCTCACTGAACTCTGTGTTAAGCTGCAGTCCCGGTTAGAAGCGATGCCGAAGTACAGGGCCACGCACAGTAGGCGTCTGCACATCGGACCTGCCTTGGAGGGAATGCTGCCAGTTACCTCCAACCCCGAGGAAGCAAACGGACCGTTCACGAACTTGTAATTTTTAGAAACGCATGTGTTTGGATACGCGTTGTATATAGTTGTGTGTGCTTTAATAAAGCTCTTTCTTTACATAAACAGCTTCCTGGCAAATGCTCATTTCCTGTATAAATGCATTCATGTCCTTGATGGTAGCCTAATAATTGTGTAGTAGTGTAGGATAACATAAATACACAGCATATGAATGAATAAATATATGAATGAATAAATATATATTCATAAATATATATATATGTAAATATATATATATGCCAACCAATCACGAGCGACTTTACTTGTTTAAAAAGAAGTGGTTCCGTCCAATACTCAGTAAGAAAATTAAAGCCTGGCGTGGCCACGTGTGGTTTTGCTGCCAATCACGAGCGAATTCACTTGTTTGAGAATAGTGGTTTCAGCCAATACTGAGTAGGTTATTCAAGCCAGACCTGGCCAGCCGCGCGGGTTTGCTGCATTCATATGCTAATTAGGGCCATTAGTACAGCTGATCGCTCTCCACATACGTCAGAGTCCGTTTCCGACAATTTGTGGCACGACAAGCGCGGATAGCAAATTATCGGAAACTGACGAAAATCAGGGAGATCTGCGGGAGTTTACGGGGACGAAAATCTCACTTTTCATGCAGTGGCAATGATTTCAGCGCAGCCAGCCGCACAACGATCAAACAATATCTGATCTGTACAATGAAAATAGCTGCATGAGCTTGAAAGCTGTAGAAAGCAACAATATTTATACAATAATGACCATTTATACGATAATGACCGTTATTTATTTGGGGGGGGATTTAACTCAGGCAATCTCTCTTCCGCTGCAGACACGCAGCCAGCATCACGAGACTGCAGTAAAGTTGGCAAAAATATTAACAGATTCGGCTGTTCCGGATTAATAACTCGCCGAATTATTTATTCTACAAAACAGACACCAGAGCAAGAAAGACAGTGAGCTACAACCATAGTTTCCTAAAAACGAGTCTCCTATCGTGCTGGGAGAATTTCATTGGACCCAATGGAGAGCACACTGCTCCAAAAATACTCCGTCTGCAAGTCGCAAAATAATCAGAGAGAAATATTCAAAAGCGTTACCAAGGAGAGGTGGATTATTATCACATTCATTGCATTTGAAAAATAATACTTTTCTGAGGAATTTCCAAAAGCCTAAAATACAAATGGCACCTCTATTCTATTATTACTATAAGTATTAAATGAGCAATGACTACGTGATAAACAGATAACTTCATCTGGATCATAATACAACTCTTACTTTGGGAAGATAGGCCAAACTGATTTTTGGAGATTTTCTCTTTTTTATTATAAGCATATGATAGCCAATAATTTCACTATAGATCATTGTAGTGCCGCCAAACATAGATAATGTCATCTAGTTTACACTACAACTGTGTGCTAAACGTGCTAGGCTCAATGTTTTTTCATTGTTATAAGCATATAAAAAGCCAAGAATTACTTATGACTTAGAGACAGATTTATTTTGTCATTTTTTATACACAAGTATAAGCAAAAAAAAATTTCGTTTAGAACAGCTCTAGACAATTTCATGTTTTAAAGTGCAGCCTTGAAAACAGTAATAAATACATACAAAAATGGTTATATAAACATATGAATGAATATTTACAGTTCTAATATTCTTTTTTTTTACTTTGGGAAGATAGGCCAAACTGAATTTTTGGAGATTTATTCATTGTTATTATAAGCATTATAATAGCCAATAATTACACTGTAGATCATTTTAGTGCCACAAGACTTATAGCACACATAGATAACCTCATCTAGTTCGTACTACAACTCTTACTTTGGGAATATGTGCTAAACTCTATTTTCTTTAGATTTTTTTTCATTGTTATTATAAGCAGGCCAGGTGTGCAATATCTGCAACAGGAACCACAGCACTGAGCGTTGTGTGCACTGCACAAAGAATACCTGTCGCAAATGCAGGAAGGACTCACCTTGGGTTTGTAAAAACTGCTAAAAGGGAAAATTGTAGCTTCATATGTAGAGCTTTTCCTTGGGTGAAATAAATGTTACTCCAGTACTGAAATAATACTGTTTGTCATTTTCTAAGCTGAAATGTTGAATGACGTGAAAAGGCGAGACAAGACAAGATACAATTATTCTCTAAGTTTCTTTCACATAGTGAGCTATGCAATATAAATGAGTCTGTTGGTGAATGGACAATAGCGGACGGGCACAGCGCGTTGCATTCTGGGTACGCCGCCATATTGACAGCTAGTTGCTACGGTAAACAAAGACCTAAAACAGCACAGAGAAAGAGCTCAAAGACGAGTAAACAGCGATGTTAAAAGCGAAGAAAGGATGCGGAATATACCGAGACACACTGCAGAGGGAAGCCAGGGACCGTTATCTGCAAAAGATGGGCTTCATAAACGGACTTGATCCCTACGAAGTAGCAAGCAAGGAGTGGTGCGTTGGGGAAGAATTTCTACCGCCGTTTGCGAGGGAGGACATATTTTCCTATCTAGTGTGTGGCGTCAGGGCCTACACACATGAAGAATTTCGCTGCTACAAGTCGCTAGAGGCTTACAAACAGCTGACAGATGGAAAAGTTCACGACATGGAAGTAATCAAACCGAATGAGAACACAGTCATTAGATCCAAGGTAAGCTACCGTCTCAACATGGTGTGGTGTTTGTTGTGGTGATAAGACTAGGTGCAGGCACTAACGTAAAACATCAAAAATGTATCTAAACAAATCTTGTGCTGACTGTACGTGTCCTGGGATACTGAAGTTACATTCTGTTGATATATGACTGTCCTACCATGGTACTACCACGCAGGGGCAGAGATAGATGGGGGGCCAGGGGTGGCCATGGCCACCCTTAACCAATCATTGGCCACCCCTGTGGCCACCACTACCATTTATTTCCTCTAATACAGACAGCAGCAGCAGTAATACTCTCAAGTGGAATATTCAAAACATTTTAATTTTTCATATAGTAACAATTACTTGACAACAAAAACCCTGTGGTTAATTATTCACATCAATATACTGACATTAAAGATGATAAATGCAGTATTCATGCTCTTTTCAGGAGTAGATTTTTAGTTATATGGGGTAAAGGGAGAATAATGTGTCTCTGCAAGCCATCTAGGAGTCTTTAGTGAAATCCTAGATAAAAAATATTTTAATAAAACATATTAAATAATCAATAATGTAGATAATAGTACATGTAAATATAAATTTTATGCCAAAAGATTATTGATAAAAGTAGGTAAGTAATGACGATGGAAAAGATGTTGGCCCTAGAACTCAAACCTGAAAGTATTTTATCCACTATACCTTCTATCAAAAAAGCATGGATGTCTAAATATATATGTCTATTTGTTAGCTAAGGCTGTAGGAAAGTATAGTTAGTCTTTATTTAGAAAATATGGATGTTGAACTCGTTAATTGTCCTGTTGGAACAGTGTAGATTGACCCTGGGGTTCTGGTGCCGATTCACTTTCGGGCCACCCCTCAGCCTACATTGGTTATTGCCTGGCCACCCTTCTAAAAGTTTTCTGGCTCCGCCTCTGCTACCACGGTGCAAAAATGGCATACACATTACGTTTTTATTGGTTGAGTGTGCCCTGCATAGAATGAAACACACTGAAGCATTGTCTTGTTTGTTGTAATCATTGTTACAATGTTGTCATTGTGTGTGTGTGTGGTTGTGGGGGGTGTGGGTGTGTGTGTGTTTACGTGTTTATGCTACAGTGGTTCTCAAACTTTTTCTGTCATTCCCCACTTTGGACAAGGGGGAATTTTCAAGCCCCGCCTGTCCCCATTGCCCCAACACAATGCTAATGAAATATGCAACAATCTTAAAATGTTCCAATTTTATTGAAGTAACAAGTAGTATCTTAATACAAACTATCTCCATCAAATAACAGCAAGCTCAAAAATAAAGAAAATAAAAATGCAGCTGTGTCAAAATTTGTATGCAAGCTCAAAGATAGGAAAAATTAAAGTGCCACTCTGCAATCTGTTAATACAAGAAAAGAAGTGAAATCCATCTGGCAATACAGGTATATTTATCCCTGCATTAGTGGCTGCAATGAGCCTGTTTTGCATTGCACAGTTTCTCAAAACGGGGTTGCAGGCTTGATACTGCCACTCTCAAGTCATGCTCAATGTTCAGCTGAGATCTGTATTTTGTTTTCAGTGAAGCAACAGTTGAAAAGCCCATCTCACAGAGATATGATGTGGCAAAGGGAAGAAGAATGCACACAGCTCTCTGCCCGATGAGTGGATACTCCCTCTCCACTCCAAACCAGAATTCACTAAGAGTCTGAGCATTAAACCTGAGCCTCAGGGTGGAGTCAGACGTCATTTCAATAAACTGGTCCTATTTATTTAAGATAAAATATTTCATATTCAGTTAATTATGATCAACCTGCGCCGCCAATCCCGGCGCATGTGCGCTTTATTTGCAGTCTGAACGCTGAGGGTAAACATGCTGTGTCTCTGACTGCAGCGCTGAGAGGGACTCCTGTGATAGCGGGGGAGAACGGGGTTGGGATGGGGGAGGCGCCCCACGGCAGCACCTGCCGCTGGAGGACAAGAAAAGGAACGATACGTGCTTTCACGTAAGAGTCTTCAAAAGTCGCTAATTTGTCGCTAGTCGCTTTTTTGAAAAAGAGTCGCTGGAGGGGTCTGAAATATAGCGACAAAGTCGCTGAGTTGGCAACACTGGGGCGCGAAAGTTTATTCCATTACAAATAATATGCCGACGTCATGTCAATCATTATTTTGGCACTTCAGTTCCAGGTGAAATTTTTCTCATATCTAATGTTCTTTTAATTAGACTGCATGTAGGCTAGTAATGATTACTTTGTGGGTTTGATTGGTCTAAAAAGCGGCAACATACAGCTATAAGGACAGTTTGCTCTCACACGTTCTACATTTATAGTCACACACACACACACACACACACACCGGAACTTGGCGCGCCCCACCTGTCACGTCTCAATTCCCCACCAGTGGGTCGCGCCACACACTTTGAGAACCGCGGTGCTACGGGGACTTGTCATCTTCAGTCTGGCTGCGTCTTTGCTGGGTTCAAACCCGAGGCAACGCTCAGTAAGCGGTTAAAACGCCACAGTTGTTGGAATGTGGAAGTGACGTCACCAACACTTGACTCGCTAAATGTTAGTCAGATTATATATATTTTTTATTTTATGTTTAAAAGTTTGGTGTAATTGAATAAAGTCAATGAATCTGTGTAAAGGAATTAAGTTGTAAAAATTATTTGTTTTTGTATATCAATTGTTTGTGGAGGTAATATATGGACAAAACTGATTTATGCGAAGAAATCAGAAATCAGAAGCCTGAGGTGAGGGGCTTAAACTATTTAATGAGGGCTGTGGGTAGAGAACTAGTTCATTCAAAAAAAGCAGTTTTGAATTATCCTTATTCCCGTTACAAAAATCTACAAATATATATATATATTTGGGCAGAAACTGAACATATGCTGGATGATGGTGGGATTTTTTTAATATGACATATTAAATTAAGCGCTCACAGGGTTCATACAGGAATGAGTGACTCTAATTTAATGCTATTTTAATGCCATTAGAAATTATTTTAATGCCATCAACAAGAACCATGTACACAAGTTATTAGTGTACATGAAATATGAAGGAGCTGTAAGCATAGTTCCATGACTCCTGTATGTATGTAAACACACACACACACACAGCTTTTTCTCCGCCTGGAGCGATATAATATATCTGACGAAATTGTTTTTATAAGCCTTTTTTATTAAAGAATTATAAATACTTCGATAAACATATTGAAATCATTTTAGTGCCAATTAAGGCCTTGATAAAAAAAAAATGAATGAATTTTTAATTATTTTTATTGATCCGCAGAAACCCTGGTTCATCTCGCGCATGCTCTCTACAATCTCCCAGAAACTCAGAGCGGAGCTCTGTAGCCACATCGGAGGATGTATGCTTTGCTTTGTGCAGGCGGTCTGGAGCGGAGCGGAGTATGTGGGATTTCGGGGTAAAACTCCTCTTGGACGCGATGGCGACTCTGCATCGAACAAGACAAACTCAAAGAAGAGATGCTAGCGGTAAATATATGTTCGATTACTGCCTGCTAAGCTAAAAGCAGCCTAGCCTAAAGCTACGGCTAATAGCAGCCTAGCCTAAAGCTACGGCTAATAGTAGCCTTGCAAGAACAAGTGTATTTTTTGTGATTTACAGGAAGCAGTAATAATTGCAGGCGCTATGAACCGGAGCAAGGGTAAGAGTTAAAGAATATGCTTTCATTCTGCGGTAAAAGGAAATGGATACGGATGGATACCGATCATGGCTGTACATTTGGTTTTCACAGACCTCCTATTTGCTCGGAGCCATATCAGCAAGTCCAGATTTGCACGATGTTGATAAAGACGACATTGTGTGTAAGTGACTTGTTTTAATGTTTTCTCCTTCCTTGTTACTGTGACTTGCGTTTGATTTTTTATTCATACCACTCTCATTTAATTGTTTTCAAGCTGCCTGTAAGACGTATTTTGAGACGGTACGCAGGAGTGTCAGATATACGCAGCCAGCCAACACGTTGCCTGCCAAGCAATCTGCTCGGAGTCGGGCCAGAAGAAAGAGGGTAAGACTTTATTTGGTGACTATTTTTCAGGTGCATTGATAGATTTGTTGTGTCCATACGCAGTGCGCTGATTCATAGTTTTTTTTTCAGCTGCTGAAAGCGAGGCAGAGTGTGCTAGCAGATGAAGTGGAACTCTGGAAGTCCGCCACTGTCGGCCTCATGTCCGACGAAGAAGATGGCGTCGTTGGCGGTGTCTCTGGATGGATTGTACGGTCGCTGCCATTTCGTAGGCCGGATCTCACTGAACTCTGTGTTAAGCTGCAGTCCCGGTTAGAAGCGATGCCGAAGTACAGGGCCACGCACAGTAGGCGTCTGCACATCGGACCTGCCTCGGACGGAATGCTGCCAGTTACCTCCAACCCCGAGGAAGCAAACGGACTGTTCACGGACTTGTAATTTTTAGATACGCATGTGTTTGGATACGCGTTGTATATAGTTGTGTGTGTTTTAATAAAGCTCTTTCTTTGCATAAACAGCTTCCTGGCAAATGTTCATTTCCTGTATAAATTCATTCATGTCCTTGATGGTAGCCTAATTATTGTGTAGTAGTGAAGAATAACATAAATACACAGCATATGATTGAATAAATATATGAATGAATAAATATATGAATGAATGAATATATATTCATAAATATATATATATGTAAATATATATATATATGCCAACCAATCACGAGCGACTTTACTTGTTCAAAAAGAAGTGGTTCCGTCCAATACTCAGTAAGAAAATTAAAGCCTGGCGTGGCCACGTGTGGTTTTGCTGCCAATCACGAGCGATTTCACTTGTTTGAGAATAGTGGTTTCAGCCAATACTGAGTAGGTTATTCAAGCCAGACCTGGCCAGCCGCGCGGGTTCGCTGCATTCATATGCTAATTAGGGCCATTAATACAGCTGATCGCTCTCCACATACGTCAGAGTCCGTTTCCGACAATTTGTGGCACGACAAACGCGGACAAGCGTGGGTTGCAAATTGTCGGAAACTGACGAAAATCAGGGAGATCTGCGGGAGTTTACGGGGGTTTACGGGGACGAAAATCTCACTTTTCATGCAGTGCCAGCCGCCACTGGGGGAGGGGGGCTTGCAGGAAAACTGAAATTCTCCAGGACATCTAGTGTTACAAACGTTTTAAAGCCTGTATGAAATGGTATGGTGTAAGTGTGTTAAGGTGAAAAGTTAGGAGGTGAAAAGTTTAAATATAAAACCCTTGGATCGTGCAGCCTTTTGTAGGGGTGTTTCAACTCTGAGGTGCCAACTGGATGTTTAGATAACACAAAAGGAAAAGGAGTGTCTGTTTTTTTAAATTAAAGTTCCGGCGTGTAAATTTTAAACTGTGTCTTTTACAGTGTGGGAAAGGAACAATGGGAAAAGACAACAAATGTTTTACAGCTTGGTTGATGGTGAAGTTGTGAAAGAGTACTTTTTCTGAGTTGAGGTTGAAGGCTGTTTCTTGGTGCAATAGGTATTTAGGAAGGTTTCTGGGACGGTTCAAAGAATAATAGAAACATAGAAAAATACAATGAAGCTTGATGAAAGGATATCAGTATTTAACTTAAAGCAGGTTTTGTGGATAGAAAAGTTAGTCAGTTGGTTTGATCTAAGAAAGGAAACTTACTAGCAATTCAAGTTGTGTTTGTGAGTAACACATTTTTTGAGCATAGCGTGATTTATAAAACCTTAAATCCCAGAGTTTAATGATGAAATAAAGATTTGTCTTAACATATTTCAAAGCTCTATTGATTGCCATAAATTCATTTAGAAAAGTAAAAAGATCTTTCATTAAAACATCTGTATTTAAAATAAAATAAGATTTGTTAGTGGAAATGGAATAGTTTAAACACATTTAAAACCCTCATTGTAGATCATTTGCCACATCACTCACATTCGGAAGGGTGGGGGAGATTGCGGGTCTGCATGCAAGTGTGTGCGTGTATGGGGGAGGTTGGGTGGTGGGAGGGATATTTCCTTGTGTGGGAAGTGTCTTTTTTATTAGCCTGCAAAGGAGAAAAGTGGAGTAGAAGCTGGCATATCTTTTTCAATGGGAAGAAAAAAATTGTTTATATGCAAGAAATTGATTGATGAAGCAAAACGTGATAGTGCGTGTCTGTGCAGAAGTTTGTGGGTCATAAAGGGTCATAAGAAAAACATTTTTTCAGGTGTGGGTCATATAGTTCATAATTCATAAGTCATAAGGTCATATGTCATATAGGTCATCAAGGTCATAAGTCATAAGGTCATAAGTCATCAATCATTTTTGACATAAGGTGTCCCGTTTACCTAGCCTGGGTGCCATTCCGAACTTAGTCCCGCACACAATGTTTGAGGTTGGGAAGTTCGGTCTGGCATTGCTCAACAGTAGTGCGAGTATGCTAGCACAATTTCTGGCGGGCCAATTAAATTGTCAGGGCGGGCTTTATACGATGATGGACAGATGATCAACAGTAACGTAATCAACCACGTGACCGAAGCTCGCTTGGGTGACAACAACAATGGCTGCCACTGGAGAGCTGAGGTGAGTAGATTCTGCTATTAAGTCTGTTCTAGTAGATACCGACAGCAAATTAATTTTAAAAGAGGAACAGAGAAATGCGATCATAGCTCATCTTCTTATTCTAGGCGTGCAACTGCACGCTTTGATTTTTGTTGACAACAACTATGCGTCGCTTAACATACGTCACGCACTCCGTTGCTCTTATTGGTTGTAGGTCTATCCAATTGAGTGCAGAGGCATTTTTTTTCCTGGTTCGTTCAAAACACGCCCCATGATCACAGCTCTATGGAGCGCAGTATCAGACTCATATTCTGACTAGAATTGAGTAGGACTACGTCAGGCTACCGTTTACCTACTCCTGACTGCAGAGCTACAACTGGATGAAACTCAAGCTTTCAAAATAGACATGGAAAAAAGGTTTGCAGGTCTGGCATGATTAGGGACAGAATATGAACCCTAAATGAACTTTCTTCCTGCCAACAGGAACCTGACTCATCACCGTTCCAGATCTCATGGCTTTGTGGACCTATTTGTTGATCCGAAAACAAAGAACTCCATCTTTTATTACCAGATCAAAAAGGGGGATAGTTTGTGCCACATGCCATGATCATACTTTTTGGACATTGGGAACCAGTGTCTATATTTCATCTTAATAGATGACCAGAGGAGAACAAACAGCTTTGGTGAATAACAGCTGGGGGACTTCTGCAACCCCCCCCTTTTCAGCCAAAGCAGTCACAGGCAAGTCACATGGAAGCCACCAGAGGTGTGATAACCTACCCCCTTTCTGTGAGGACAGACAAAACCACAGAACACACAAGACTCTGCCTTCTTTTCCCTCTTTTAGCCTTCTCACTCTTTGGGCTCCTTGCCTCCTCTCCCTTGCCCATGAAGCTGGGGTCTGCAGTTGAGATGCAGGCCTTAGGGGAACCAGATCTCCAGAACCATCAAGGATAAGTCAGAACCTTTCAGAACCAAACTGCTGCAAACAGACCTTTTGCAACACATCTCTCTTGAGTTTCAGAACTTATAGAGCCAAACTGGATGAGAACCATGCCCTAGGTGTAAGCCTGAGGGGACCCCTGCTGTGAGACTGAGACAAAGAACCCCTGACTGCAGAGCTACAAATGGATGAAACTCAAGCTTTCCAAATGGACATGGAAAAGGATTTGAAGGTCTGGCATGATTAGGGACAGAACAAGCAATATGTCTTTTTATGATGCTAATCATATTGTGTGTTTACTGCTGAGTAAAGACAATGCTAATTGATGCTAAAGAATGGACTACATGCTTCGCTATGCTACAGGAATATGTGTTGAGCTGTTGCCAAAGCTTAGACAAACTTTATTCACTAAGGATTTAAACACTGATATAACATTAGTGTTCAGGTGTTCCTCAGATGTTCATTACATTTCCATTACCAAGTATGACCAAGAGTCATTTAGTGGAATCCTGATGTCTATTCGCTGCTATCTATTTCAAAGAGGGTAAAGAATCATTTACTAAAGGTTATTGGTTCTTGATTAAGCAAATCATTTAACAAAACATTATTTGGCCAAATAATGTTTTATTCACCTCATGGGTTCCTCTTTGTACATAGTAGTTAGTTTAGTTTAGTTGAGTTTTACTATACTAGGTTAAGAGTGTTAAACTGAAATGTGTTTGACTTGGAGCTGAATGATTTTTGTTAACAAACTCTTATATTTCGAACAGAAGTTGTGGTGAATTTATTCAATGTATCTCCAGAATTAACTGTTTGACCATGATTAGTGCTCGAATCACTCATCTATTGTTCTAACACACAGTTAGTAGGACTGTGTGTCTTAAACACTATATAACAGCTGAAATAATATCTGATTAAATAAGATATTTTACCCCCCTACCGGGGAGGGCAATAAACATCTTAAAGTACCAGAAACATAAATTCCCAGCTGGCTGGGAATAGAAAAGAACATAAAATCACAACAGCTGCATCCAGTTAGCCAAGTCTTCCTGGTGTACCAGGTACGAAAGAAGCCTCTCACGTACCGCTTTCCCTTCTCGCTTGCTGGCTGTTTTGATGGCGAGGTCAGGTTTATCTGGGCCTAGGTCTTTTACCTGAAGTTTCTCCATCAAAGTTCTCCTCTCAAATGGGTCTTGTTGAAGAGATCTAAAAGAGTTAATGCTCGGTCTTATCACACTGGTCATTGTGCTGCTGTCGTAAAAAAATGGCGTCCGCTGAGTGTAGTCTACTGTCTAGGCTTGGGGCGATAAAATTGTCGCCCTTGTTGGAATTATTTTGGCCATGCTGATAGGATAAATTTGCATCATACTTTGGGTAATATGGTCACGCTTTTGGCTAATCTGTTACAAAATCCCACCTTCTCGGGGCGACTTTTCAAACGCCCCAGAGCTGAACTTGAGACTTACAGACAGTAGAAATGCAGGAAAAACATATTCTAAAGAGTTGTTTGTACTTTTGAAAAATCAAGAATTATCATTTTAAATAATAATATCAAACTTTTGAATACAAAAGTATGAAGTTTTGAGGTCCTAGTAAACTTTTTATGAAAAATGCTTTCTGTTGTGAACTGGCTGGGAGGGCGGTGCCCTAGCGCCCCCTAATGGCCAGCCGCCCCTGGGACTGAGCTATTTTTTGCTCCGCTCCAGTCCGTCCAGATCAAGACCCGCTATTGCAATCACACCAAATAGGAAAAAGAATGTAGAGAAGACCCGGTTTGTCAAATTAAATTATAGTAAAAACAGATCGGTAACTAGAAATTAGAGTATAGTTCGTATATATTCCCAAAAACTAAGAGCAATTAATTAAATAATTGGATGCAGACTACTGGTGCTTCAACAGACCAGGAAAAAGTTGTGATATTCTAGAGCGCATCTCACAACTTTAAAAGAAAATTCTTATTGCAGGAATGGATGAAGAGATGATGAGTTTGGAAGCAGAGAACAAACAGAGTTTATACAAAATATGTATGATCCTAGTTATCAGTGTTACCAAAATTCACAACAGAAAGAAAATATTTGTGCAGAAACTGAACATCTGCTGGATGATGATGGGGATTTTTTTAACATGTCATATTAAATTAAACATTTAGGTTTATACAGGAATGAGGAACTTTAATTGAATGCTCTTTTACTGCTATTAGAAATAATCTTAATGCCATCAACAAGTACCATGTACACAAGTTATTAGTTAACATGAAATAAGGAGCTGTAAGCACTGTTCCATGACTCAAGTTTGTATGTATGTATATATATATATATATATATATATATATATATATATATATATATATATATAGATAGATATCTATCTATCTATCTATCTATCTATCTATCTATCTATCTATATATATATATATATATATATATATATATTTATTGAGAGAGAGAGAGAGAGAGAGAGAGAGAGAGAGAGAACACAGTGAAATCATCTTTACTCCCGACAGGCTGCAGCCATGTCAGGAATTCCTCTTTTTCAGCCTGTGATGGCTGCAACTACAGCCACCCAAATGTGGTAACATTCAATCACAACACACACTAAGTCAGCAAGTCTCATTTCATTTATATTGGGATTTCTTTACATTTAGGATTTAATTGACAGAATTTTTGTAAGTCATATCACTGTATTCTAGAATAAGTGCGCACATTTTAGTTTACACTGTTATGTTCTGCTTGATTTAATCTTTGTTTGTTTTTTTGAGCCACCTCAGTGCTGGCTGCTCCAGTCCTTCAGGAGAACAGAGGAGGAGAAGGGGTGGAGCCAGCCCATTGAAGCTGCAAATTGGTTTACACCACTTCTCATCAGCAAGAGGGGGGGAATGGGATTTTCCTCTGTTAACTTCAGTTAGGTTTTTGTGTGTCTGAGCCTCAAATGGATGAATCACAATCAGATACAGGTGATGATGATGATGATGATGATGATGATGATGATCCTCCACATGGCAGTAATGAGCTAAGGGATGCTCCCTCAGGTCAGTTTCACTTTCATGAACCCAGACTTGAAAAACTGACAGATGAGGATGATATTGAACCTCCCTGTAATCGAAGGGTTGACGGTTCAAACCCCGTCTCCGACTTTCATTGTCGTTGTGTCCTTGGGTAAGACACTTCACCTGCATTGTCTACTGATGGTGGTCAGAGGGCCCGGTGGCGCCAGTGTACGGCAGCCTCGCTTCTGTCAGTGATCCCCAGGGCAGCTGTGGCTACAATGTAGCTTGCCACCATCAGTGTGTGCGTGTGTGTGTGAATGGGTGAATGAATGTGGTGTAAAGCGCTTAGGTCAAGTCTCCTAACTTGAATAAAGGCGCTATATAAGTACATGCCATTTACCATTTCCTGACAACATTTAAACGCATGGCTCTAGTTTGCCGGTGGAAAAGAGCGGATTGGGTTTTCCATCTGATTCCACTACTCACTGGTAAAGCAAGAGGTGCGTATTTTCATATGGATATGGATTACTCTCTGGCGTATGATAAAGTTAAAGAAGCTGTTCTTCAAAAGTATGGCATCAATCCTGAGACATACAGATTGAGATTTCGATCACTGGAAGTAAAACCAGATGAGAATCCAAAAGAACTGTATGCAAGACTGAAAGAGTTGTACTGAAAGTGGGTGATGCCAAAACAAAAAACTGTGCATGAGGTCAGTGAAATAATCATTTTGGAACAATACTTAAGAATGTTGTCTCCTGAGTTGCAGATATGGATTAAAGAACATAACCCAAAGTCTGCTGCAGAAGCTGCGCAGTTGGCTGACGTGTTTGTGGCTGCACGGAGAAAGGGACAACCATGGAGTCAAACAGCATGGAAAAGGAGGGAGGTTTCAAAGCCTGTTCCCCACTACCAAAAGGCAGGGGTGAGTAAACCTCTAAAGACCCAGCCATTGAATGCACCATCAAGAGCCCCAACCAAGACAGTGATTTGTTATCTGTGTGGGATGGAAGGGCACACAAAACCAATGTGCCCGCAAAACTCTACAAAAATAACACAAATGTGTTTTGTGCCCAGAAAAAGTGTGGACTCTAAAGTGCCGTTTGACTTGAGGACAACCTCAATTGATGTTGAGGGTAAGCAATTAAAGGCCCTCATTGATTCAGGAAGTACACAAACCCTGGTGCACAGAGACTTTGTTCCAGCAAATAAAGTTAAACAATCCCTGTCCGCTGTGTTCACGGACATGAGTTATTTTATCCAACAGCAGAGCTGTATATTCAAGAACAAGGCCAACTCTACCTTTTAAATATTGGTGTGGCTGACAACTTGCCATTTCCAGGAGTGTTGGGTCAACATCTGCCGGTGTTGTGTGATTTATTGAACTCTAACAATATGTGCAATGCGGTATTAACCAGATCTCAGGCTACACTGCATGAAAAGTGAGATTTTCGTCCCCGTAAACCCCCGTAAACTCCCGCAGATCTGCCTGATTTTCGTCAGTTTCCGACAATTTGCAACCCGTGCTTGTCCGCGTTTGTCGTGCCACAAATTGTCGGAAACGTACCGTGACGTATGTGGAGAGCGATCAGCTGTACTAATGGCCCTAATTAGCATATGAATGCAGCAAACCCGCGCGGCTGGCCAGGTCTGGCTTGAATAACCTTCTCAGTATTGGCTGAAACCACTATTCTCAAACAAGTGAAATCGCTCGTGATTGGCAGCAAAACCACACGTGGCCACGCCAGGCTTTAATTTTCTTACTGAGTATTGGACGGAACCACTTCTTTTTAAACAAGTAAAGTCGCTCGTGATTGGTTGGCATATATATATATTTACATATATATATTTATTCATTCATATATATATATATATATATATATATATATATATATATATATATATATCTATATATATATATATACACTATATTGCCAAAAGTATTTGCTCACCTGCCTTGACTCACATATGAGCTTAAGTGACATCCCGTTCCTAATCCATAGGGTTCAATATGACGTCGGTCCACCCTTTGCAGCTAGAACAGCTTCAACTCTTCTGGGAAGGCTGTCCACAAGGTTTAGGAGTGTGTTTATGGGAATTTTTGACCATTCTTCCAGAAGCGCATTTGTGAGGTCGCACACTGATGTTGGACGAGAAGGCCTGGCTCTCAGTCTCCGCTCTAATTCATCCCAAAGGTGTTCTATCGGGTTGAGGTCAGGACTCTGTGCAGGCCAGTCAAGTTCATCCACACCAGACTCTGTCATCCATGTCTTTATGGACCTTGCTTTGTGCACTGGTGCACAGTCATGTTGGAAGAGGAAGGGGCCAGCTCCAAACTGTTCCCACAAAGTTGGGAGCATGGAATTGTCCAAAATGTCTTGGTATGCTGAAGCATTCAGAGTTCCTTTCCTTGGAACTAAGGGGCCAAGCCCAGCTCCTGAAAAACAACCCCACACCATAATCCCCCCTTCACCAAACTTTACACTTGGCACAATGCAGTCAGACAAGTACCGTTCTCCTGGCAACCGCCAAACCCAGACCCGTCCATCAGATTGCCAGATGGAGAAGCGCGATTCGTCACTCCAGAGAACGCGTCTCCACTGCTCTAGAGTCCAGTGGCGGCGTGCTTTACACCACCGCATCCGACGCTTTGCATTGCACTTGGTGATGTATGGCTTGGATGCAGCTGCTCGACCATGGAAACCCATTCCATGAAGCTCTCTGCGCACTGTTCTATAGCTAATCTGAAGGCCACATGAAGTTTGGAGGTCTGTAGTGATTGACTCTGCAGAAAGTTGGCGACCTCTTCGCACTATGCGCTTCAGTATCCGCTGACCCCGCTCCGTCAGTTTACGTGGCCTACCACTTCGTGGCTGAGTTGCTGTCGTTCCCAAACACTTCCATTTTCTTATAATACAGCTGACAGTTGACTGTGGAATATTTAGGAGCGAGGAAATTTCACGACTGGATTTGTTGCACAGGTGGCATCCTATCACAGTTCCACGCTGGAATTCACTGAGCTCCTGAGAGCGACCCATTCTTTCACAAATGTTTGTAAAAACAGTCTGCATGCCTAGGTGCTTGAATTTATACACCTGTGGCCATGGAAGTGATTGGAACACCTGATTCCAATAATTTGGATGGGTGAGCAAATACTTTTGGCAATATAGTGTATATTCATATATTTATTTATTCATATATTTGTTCATTCATATGCTGTGTATTTATGTTATCCTACACTACTACACAATTATTATGCTACCATCAAGGACATGAATGACTTTATACAGGAAATGAAGATTTGCAAGGAAGCTGTTTATGCAAAGAAAGAGCTTTATTAAAACACACACACAACTATATACAACGCGTATCCAAACACATGCGTATCTAAAAATTACAACTCCGTGAACGGTCCGTTTGCTTCCTCGGGGTTGGAGGTAACTGGCAGCATTCCCTCCGAGGCAGGTCCGATGTGCAGACGCCTACTGTGCGCGGCCCTGTACTTCGGCATCGCTTCTAACCGGGACTGCAGCTTAACACAGAGTTCAGTGAGATCCGGCCTACGAAATGGCGGCGACCGTACAATCCATCCAGAGACACCGCCGACGACGCCATCTTCTTCGTCGGACATGAGGTCGACGGTGGCGGACTTCCAGAGTTCCACTTCCTCATCTGCCAGCACACTCTGCCTCGCCTTCAGCAGCTGAAAAAAAAACAATGAATCAGCGCACTGCATATGGACACAACACATCTATCAATGCACCTGAAAAATAGTCACCAAATAAAGTCTTACCCTCTTTCTTCTGGCCCAACTCCGAGCAGATAGCCTGGCAGCCTCCGCGCGCAGCGTACTGGCTAGCAGCGTGTATCTGAAGCTCCTGCATACCGTCTCATAATACGTCTTACAGGCAGCTGGAAAACAATTAAATGAGAGTGGTATGAATAAAAAAAAAAAAAATCAAACGCAAGTCACAGTAACAAGGAAGGAGAAAACATTAAAACAAGTCACTTACACACAATGTCGTCTTTATCAACATCGTGCAATTCCGAGCAAATAGGAGGTCACCGCCTCATTGTGAGGCGACTGTAGTCTGTGAAAAAAAAAAAAGTACAGCTATGGTCGGTATCCATCCGTATCCATGTCCTTTTACCGCAGAATGAAAGCATATTCTTTAAACCTTACCCCTGCTCCGGTTCATAGCGCCTGCAATTAGTCTCCGAGTTGTTAAGACGGCATATTGCTTCCTGTGAATCACAAAAAATACACTTTAATAAAGCTTTAGGCTAGGCTGCTTTTAGCTTACCTAGCTAGGCTAGGTTGTCTTTAGCTTGCCTAGCTAAGCTAGGCTGCTTTTAGCATAGCTACCAGTAATCGAACATATTTTTTACCGCTAGCGTGGCGTTGTGCACCCGTTCTTCTCTTCCTCGAGTTCGTAGCATCGAATTCTCCAGCTAAGTGAGGCGCTCATTCATGTCGGCAGTATGTTGGGGAAGCTGATGAGACAGTCCGCTGATAGCAATCAGCAGTTTTCTTCTCATCAGCCTGCGGCTGGCGAAAGTTGTGGGCTAAGAGCAGTTGGGGGCGGGGTTTAACCGAGAATCGTGCAGCCATTGTTCACGTAACAACAAAATACAAAAACGGTATTGGAGATGAAGTTCCCAAACAAACATGTCTGTAAAATGCTGTCTCGCGAGG